>NC_051223.1:33570115-33750115 GCF_015220715.1 Pygocentrus nattereri
TATCATATGTGTTGTGGTTTTTGCACCACAGTTTAATGGAGAAGTGGAAAAAAAAGAATGACAGCGTTTACTTGGCTTGTGCCGTGCCTTGTTTGGTCGAAGTCCATTTTCAAAAGCAAGACTGCAGCACCTGGCAAAACCTTGCAGAAAATCTTGTTTTGTTTACTACTGTGTTTGCCTCTTTAAGAAATATCATGGGGTACAATAAGTCATGACAAACCATGACTTATTGTATTTTTAATGCACTAGCAATGGAGAATAAATACACTAATATGTTACTATTACCATTTGTTTACTGTCTTTAACATGAATGAGAATATTCAGAGTTTTACACTCTCCATCACTACGCTCTACTTGAGCGGCCGTGAACCAGGTTGTGTGGTGTCCACGTTTCATTCTTTCAAACCATCTACAAATACTACCACAGTATGACCTACATTGCAGGTGGGGGGGTGGGAGGGAGTGCAAAAGCATTGTAAGTGATGGACTATTGTGACCATCTTATTCTGTGCTATTTCAATACCAAAATCATTGAATGGCCAAATGATTACGTGGTCACCAAATAAGGGAAAACAGCACAGGTTTGATTCTGGCTCATGAGTATCCGAGAGTCAAGTCACTGGTTTTAGAGTAAAAGCAGAAATCAACATGTTTTAGTGTGTTTTTCTGTCTCAGATTTGTCCCCTCTACCTATTAGTGCCACCTATCAGTGATCTCCCACATCACCAATCAGTTACTCCTTTAAAATGAGCATAGATGGAATCTATTTATTTGGCAGTTTAGACATGGAATAGACGGAATTTGAAATGTTATCATTTTTAAATACTGTCGTAATAAGTAAACAAGGGTACACAGTGTCACTGATGCAAAGTATCACTCATTTTTCCTGTGGTACTTTCCATAACCTGAAACAAAGTCCATGACATGTTCCACTATTCTAAAACCAAAAAAACTTGTAAGCTTTAAGATGTGATACCTTATCCGAACATCTGATTAAGTAAATGCTTCTGGCATCCATCTATTTAAATAACCTCCCCTTCTCCACAGTACTGACTGCAGCATTTGTAGGAGACACTGTCTAAAAAAGTATGCTTATCATTTTGAAATATGCTATGTATTCTATCAATCTAAGCTCTACATGATGTTGAGTGGCAAAATAGTCTTAAATTTCATATGCTAACAATCTATTGATCGCACTGTATCAGTGCATCCCTTCAACCACATGCAATGCCTTCAAAGATATAAACCAAACACCATTGCGGCATTTTCAAAGGTTTATACATGATAAAGGACCGAACATGGCCTTCAGTCAACAGCATTGGGGGTCTAATGACAAATGATGCAAAAGAGAGCTATATATAAAGTCTAAACGATTCCATCTGTGCTACGTTCAATTACTAAAGCACTATGGCCCTTAAGTGCAATAGCAACAAATTCACATCACATAGTGACAAAATTACAGCAGCCCTTCTTCACTTTTGCTGAGGACTTGAAAATGACCACATAGACATCACTTAGTTATGCTCACACATACTCACAATTCAGCATCTCCTAATGGCAGATCAATAGTGATGGCCAACACTTTGCATGCACTCATCACATAGGCACCCTGGCTAATGATAAGCAGTGGCAGAGTCTCAGATAAGGTCATCTCGTTCCTTCCATGATTGCAGGGCAGGAGAGAAACAAGGCCAATGCAGGCTGTTATTTAGGCTCCCAAGTCAGATTTCTGAACTCAGCCGCTCAGTTCTGCATACAAAACACATCATTAAATGGAACTAGCAGATAGCATGTGGTGTGTAAAGACCAAAGTAGTGCATTCAGAGTGAGTCAGATGTGCTAAACACCTTTCATGTTTCCTTATGTTCATTGAAATTGTCTCTTTAAGAGCATATTGGCCAGTTAAACGGTTTTCATGGCTTGTGGCTCAGCTGACTCCTCATGCAA
This sequence comes from Pygocentrus nattereri, assembly GCF_015220715.1. Taxonomy (NCBI): domain Eukaryota; kingdom Metazoa; phylum Chordata; class Actinopteri; order Characiformes; family Serrasalmidae; genus Pygocentrus; species Pygocentrus nattereri. Next base: position 33,572,063 of record NC_051223.1, read on the forward strand.
AGCAATACTTAAAAATAAAAGTTCCTAAATGATTCTTGGTTTGGTGTCAAAAAAAAAAAACCTTTACATTATGTGGAGATTTTCTTCATATCTCATTTGATAAACTGTCTTTAAAGGGGTCATCTATTGAAACCCTCGTAAGGGAACCAAAGTAGTTGGTTTGATGGCATCTACAGTTGATGATAGATCACAGTTTGAGTGTTCCCTCGTTGTGCGATTCCTGCTAGGGTCCAATCTAAGAATGGAAGGAAAATTGAACTGTATACTTTTAATGAAACAGATAAAACACCTGGTGAGAACCCCCGCTGTGAAAAGTCAAGGTTTCCACAAAAACGGCTATGCTAAGATAAAATGCAAAAAACAGCACAACTCCAGTCTTCGTTCATAACATCGAAAACCACGTACGACTCCCGCCACAGTAAAAAACAGCATTTTAACAGAATAAAAGCACTGCTGACTCACGAAAATGAAAACTCAGTTGCCTTCGGAACATTCGGTTTAGTAAATCATACATTTTTCCACTGAAATATATTCCATCAATGTTATTAAAGAAAAATGCACAGCTCAACTGAAAGGCCTCCTGAATAGCTGGAGATTGCATTTAATACCTACTGTGAAAAGGCATTAAATATGCATGGTCAAGTCAGAAGCGCATGAAGGTTTGGAGGCATAATGATGTTTAAACCTGGCTGCCTGGCCTCAGAGAAGTCTGTCTCAAGCATATACTCCCTCAAGCCATGGATTAACCATGGATCAATCCCTTTGCATTGGGAACTGAAAAATCGTATCTCAACACCAATCCTTCAACCTCTGGGTCAGATTCTGAGCATTTTCCGAACTGGATTGATAAGCACTCAGGTAACAGTGATTAGAATCTTGGAGTGAACTTGTCTGTGTCTTTATGGATGGATGCTGGGAGGAAAGGCCCTGCCTAGGCCAAAACACAGATAGCTAGCCCCATTCTTCTGCCTGAGTTATGGATCATTCCGCCCCTTTGCTCTGGCAGCTCTTAATCTAGCCTTGATCGTGTAAAGCATGAACAGATGTTGTTTGGTCACCAGGTTTCAGGACAAAGCTGTGGGGAATCTGATTAGGGATGTTTTTGTGTGGAACTGGGGTTCCAAAACAAACCACTGAGTCATCGCCCTCTATGAATCATTGGGTCTGTATCATTGCTCATCATGCCAGGCTTTCACCAGGGTGACAATGAGATTTATTGTTGGAGTGGCTTCTTCTCATGTATCTGATATTTTAGTATTGCTAAGTGTAAGATCTACTCTGACTCTAGCCATTGAAAACATATTGTTACAATTGTGTGAGAACAGCAGCTTTTCAATGAGTGCATTTACATGTACTCACTAGTCACTAGTTATCTGATTATTCAAATGGTCAAGTAAACAGCTTCTCTGATTTCTTAGACCGGAGTAAGTTCTAGAAATCCGATTAAGAATCCAACAAAGAGTATTCGGTAATCAGATTTCTCAGTGCATGTAAACTCTTACCCAGATTTCTTTCAGATTTCCCAGTCTGTGCAATGAAGGATGTAAATATCCTTCATCTTCTAGATAGTGTATGTTCATATTTTCAGATAAAGTGGCATGATGTTAAAAAAAAAGCCACATCATGAAGTTTGAGTTTTACATTACGTTTACATCATGTCTTCTTCTGTGAGTTTATTGGCCGATTGCAAAGCAGAAATCCGATTACTCCCTGACTCATGTAGACCTGGACCTCTGTCATTATCTGATTACCCAAGTGCATGTAAATGTGTAGATCAGACTACAGACAAAATCTGATTTTCTGCAGCTATTGGATCATTAAGTGCATGTGAACGCACTCAGTGTTGCAAAAGGTTCTAATTATCATGGAGCCTTTAGGGAGAAAACAGTCGCTCATAGACATGGTGTATGTCTTGTTGCTAGGCCAAAAAAAAGTCTCAATTTTTGTCAGTGTTAATTTTTCTGTATCATTTGAACATGGCAGCTGCCCATTACATAGTGTGGAAATTTGATGATGACTGGACCAACAAAATCTCTTGAAAAAAAACCTCTTTATATGTACTTTTACATTAAAAGTAAATTATATATGTGTCTTTTCCTTCAGACAGTGACAATATGCCATAGTGTTTGTCCAATTATCTTAAACATTCTTGTGTTGAGAATTAGATTCTAGTGGAGTAAAATGGCAAGAAGGCACAAAAATAAGAGCCTTTAAATTATACGAGAAGTATCTATTCAAAATGATGTTTTCCTGGTATACCCGCAATGTCATACATCATCAGAAAAAGCACACTGGAAAACAATAACAATAACAAATGGCATGCACAGCAATATAATAAACACAGGAGGATAACATTCATCATCATGCTATGGCAGCCTTTAACTGCTGCAGCAAAACCCCCTTATATTCCCATGTTGCTTCCACCACCATCACGGCATATGAGATGAGGCTAATTGGGCCCATGCAAATGAAAGACGCTTAAAAAATCCTCTTCATCTTGTGGGAAAGAGTTTTGGCAGAGGCGCCAGTGGGTGCCTGCGTTTCATCTGCACCGGCGGCAGTGTGCAGTGTGGTGGGAGATACAAGTACTGAAATTACAGATGCCCCCCAAACCCCCCTAAAACCATCCCCTTGAACTACGAAGACAATGCCCAATTACAACTGCGCTCGGGTGGGCTCATTTGTGCTCAGTTGACAGTGTGCAGAATGCAAGACCCCATACTGTTTTACACGACAGCCAGTGGTTCCGACCGTGGCTAGACAAGAAGGAACAAACCCTACAATGCCCACCCCACCACGCTTTTCTCTTCAGGAAATGACAAGCACTATGGTGCATGTCTTCCTGCAACAGATGGAAAAAGACTTTGAAAAGCTTCTGTATCCTTTTGACGCCAAGCTTCCAGTTTTAAAGGCTGAACGCCTGCTTGCCTGCTAGCGTGACGCCGATTACACAACAGCTAAAAAGGGCAGGAGTGGGCCAGTGATGGGCTCTAGCCCTGTTGTAAGCAGTGGAAAGACTTTTATTTCTCATGGTCGGGAAGAGGGAAGCTCCCTCTGGCTAACTAAGCGGCTAACGGACCCCCCGTGAAGGCTCAGCTGCTGAGTGTGATAGCACGGGAGGGAGCTGTGCAAACACAGCCAGCAGCTTTTCCTCCTCCTCACTCCGGCCTGGAAACAGAGCGACTGCGGTGTCTGCTGTGTCTGCCCTGGGTCTTTCTCATCCTGTGATCATAACAAACAGACAGCTGAGTCACAAAGAGCCAAATCCCCTGCCACCCCTTCCCATCAGCAGCACCACCATAGTCTTACTGTACTCAGTCATTTGATCTCTGTCTCATAGTATACAGTCGAATTAAGACCTTCACACAAATAGTTGCAAGTGAATTATAATTTCTATATAACATGACAGGTACATAAAGCAATCAAAACAATCAAAGTTGGATGCAAGACATTTAATAATTTCACAAGTTGCAAGAATAGTAACTAAGCTAGCGCTTGTTCCTAAACAGAACAGCTAACCACGAATTCCATGCTGGTCTAAGCTGGTTTATGCTTGTTTATGCTGGTCTAGTGCTGGTTTAGCTGATCACCCAGAATGTCATTTATGGTTGACCAGCATACCAGCACCCAGAACACAACATGTGCTGGTTTTTGCAGTGGCCACTTGGTACATTATTGCTATTTTGACTGGCTGTATGCATGACTGGGGAAAGCAGGAATTCTGGAGGGTCCTGTCAGCACAGGAAAATGTAAATAAATATTGGGAAAGTTGAATAAATAAGGTATCAAGATAAAGATGTTAATGACTCTGTATTCTGTTTTTTTTCCCCAATCTAAACTGTGACAATGAACTTGAACTTTAGGATGCTGACATATTAGCTGATCTAATAGTGGTACTTTGTGAATACACTACAAAATAAGCAAATTGTCAGAACATCAATCAAACCTCGAAGAATCTCTATAACATTAAATATACAATGCAGTACATTATTGGTACTCCACAGGCTAATGTGCATTTTGGTCACTTTGCTCTCTGTTTTTACCTTGTGTGGTGTGCTGAGCTGACGTCAAGTGGTCAAGCAGCCTATATGTCAGCGTTCTTATCTGATTAATTTTAATAAATCTGTGACTTTCAAAATGACACCCCTACGGCACGTGGTGGAGCCACACCCCCTTCTCAAAATAAGTTCCTGCAGCTATGGCTGCTCAGAGAAACTTGCTTTGCAAAGTTGGGATGGCTGCAACTGTGGCTCAGCCTTTGTTATTGATAGTGAAAACTAGCACAAGGGGTCAGTTCATTTTTTCTCAGCCTCGGCTAAAGTTCAGGGTTCAGGGTGTGTCCTTTGACAAGGGAAGTGAGATTTTAGAATTCCTGTTTCTTCCTGCCTGTGCTTGTAATCTAGGTTTTTCACATGCTAGCCACATGTTATGCTCTGTCCCCTACAGACCGGGAGGAGATGAGATTCGGCTTGCAGATGGAGCTGAACCACTACACCTGTTTACACATGTACGCATAAGGAACATGCTATAAAGGACTGTTATCCCACAGACAAGATATAAATCTTAAAACTAGGTAAACACCAAACAATTTGGTGATATTTTTAGTCTCGGATAGTAATCAGTGGTGAAAATCTTAGAACTTAGTCACATTTCCAGCCTCACAGATTTAGTGCATGACACTGAGGATTTCCTCAAAAAGTGAGATTTTAACTTTTCTTGCGACGACTGCTGTCGTAGCATCTGGAGCTAGACCAGTTTCACCCACCAGTCCAAGTCAAAATAGTGCAATCTTGAATTGTCCACAGATATACACCTGCAATATATAATGTGAATTACATTCATAAAATTAATAAGTATTAAATGTATGCACACCAATGACAAAGCCTACTTGGATTTGCCATGATAAGGTAATATGACCCTTTTCAAAGGACCACTACAAACATTTAAATATGATGTAGGATAAAACTAATAGATTGTAGGCTGTGAAAGATGATATCAACTCATTATCAAAAGCTGTTTTCCACACTGAATAAGGATGAGGCTGAGATTGTGCCTGTTGTAAAAATATCTGTGTCACTATGATGCTTTTTTTACCCTGTAGCATGAATTCACTGAAAAAGCCTGACTGTTCTGCTAGACTTCCATGTGTTATGAGATAGAGCGCAAGCTCTTACCAGATCCTAAAGCACAGTAGGCACAGAGGGCCCAGAGAGCGAAAAAAGAGGCACCCTGCCACATCATTATCATAGCATGGGAGGGATCATGTTTACTGTACAAATGTTTATTTTCAGATCTTATGATCAGATAGCAGCCGGCCTCAGGAAAGATTCTGGTTACCCGAGCAAAGAAACATCATAAGTCACTGACCACAATTTCCCATACAGGCCAGATAACAGAATAGCTAATGTGAATCAGCCATCTGTGGAAATAAAGACAAAGAGCTGTACAAACTGTTAACCCTAAGAAGTGAAGAGTTACTCTGTCATTTTGCTGCATTATTTAAATCAAAGGATGACAGAGTTAATTACATCATGAATAAATGTTCTTTTGGACTTGTGTGTTTTGCACTGATAGATTTGAGACATTTCTCTTTGTTCAGCTTTCATGGCAAAATTTGAAGAATGTTTGTTTCATTCTTTCCACAAAAGAAGGCCACGTCACAACAATAACTTTATATCAAATTCGGATCATGATAGACTCTCTTCTGCTTACAAACACAGATGGTATTGATTGAAAGTCAACAATCCAGGCGTTAGACAGAATTTCATCAAGCAATGAGTAGGAAATAACTCATATACAACTACAACAGCTTTTATTAAGCACACATTTAGATTTAGAAAGGACATGTTGAACAAATGCTGTCTGATTCAAACAGAAAAGAGGATTTTTCAACGAGTTGTCCATCCCCAATGGCTACTCTTATCCCTCTAGTGGTCTGAGGACAGGGGACACTGGGTTTCCGTCAAATTCTCCACTAGATAACATGCAGTGTTGTTTCTTTGCTGTAGCAAGAGGAAAGTAAGGGACAATACAGGGTGAAAGAGATCAACACTGAAAACCTAAGGAATGTATCAGCCATTGAAAAACATACAGCAGATTTTAACTTCAACTTCTGACCAGAGCCTATTTAGGTATCATGTGTCTCAGAGGAGTCTTAGGATCAAATCTGTCCTCTATGAAATCCAGTGATCAATCCTTGAGATATGAAAGGCAAAACAGATCCTTTTGTTTGACCAGGCCTGTCTTGATTTAAACATTTTAGCTGATGATTAACAATTTAGCTGATGATTTACACTGAATATAAGATGGTGATTAATGATTTTTGGTCATGTTCTGCTAAAATAGAAGCCTAAAATGGCCAAACTAGCTAATGAGGTACCTAGATACTAATCAATCTAAATCTAACTAAACTAAATCTAATACTAGGCATGCTCACACACTTACAAAAATGTTTACAATTACACAGAATCATGTTTAGAGTGGACTGGCCCTGCGATGGACTGGTGACCTGTCCAGGGTGAATCCTGCCTTCCACCCAATGACTGCTGGGATAGATTCCAGCACCCCCCAGCACCCCAGAAGGATAAGGGGTTTCAGACAATATGTGTATGTATGTGTAGAGTCAAACAAAGCTTACGTCTTTCTCTTAAAAGTGTGAAAATATGAGCTAAACATTCAACACTTTCCAAAAAAATAGTAATCGACAGATCAACATGCCATTCTAGTTTCCAATCTGGTGTACTCAGAGGTCATGTGACAGTGCTTGGTGACTTTCTCGTCACCTGAAGCAGTGAAGAATTATCTAAATTGCATTTCCGTAGTCCGTTGGCTTCAACTGCAAATGTTGCCAAAGATAGAGGAGAATTCCCAACTGACGACAGACACAGCTCAAGCTTGAAAAGACAACATTACTGAGCCCTGACCTCTAAACAGTCACTATGGTTTTGTTGTATTTGTGAGACCCACGACATGTCTCAATAAATCTCTTATCTGCTTGTTTTTTTTTTACATTTATTTGCCTCAAGTCAACTGATAAAAATGCACTCAATTCACATTCTGATAATTGGGATGTAAACATGATTCTGAAATCTAATAACAGAGTCAGCATTCAGTGAACAATCGCAATCTGCTAAAACAACTGCAATCAGATGATTCTGTAATAATTTGACAGGCCTACAGCGCACCTTTAGTGAAAACACCTGCAGATTAGCTGCAGTTCAAGATACCATCATTTACAGAAATAGAACCATCAACACCTTCAAAACGAAGGAAGAATGTGTGTGGTTTGTGGTTATTTATCGTATGCACATTCCTTGACCATATTTGGTGTTTCCAGACCTCAGAGGATTCTGATGTTATCACTGCACGCACAGTAAAATATTTACTCAGAAATCCTACATTAAGCACAGCAGTTCTCCAGGAGGGCTGCACTGCAGGATTTTGCTCTAACCCTAATCTAATACACCTGCATCTGATACGCACAGCTTCCTTGGCATTTTAATGAGCTGAAGTGGGTGCGACTGCATAAGACTAACATAAAAAGCCTGCATACACTCTTGAAAATAAAAAACCCTTTGGCTTAGGCTGGTTTAGATGTATGGAAAAAAATTTTTTAACTGGTAGAAAACCTTTACATTACACAGAGGCTCTTAAAAATGTAAGAAGACATTTTTTTTCAAAGAACCATCAATTGAAAGGTTCTTAAGGCAAAAGTCATTCTTCTTTGGCATCACTCCAAATAACCCTGTTTGGAACCTTTATTTCCAAGAATGTACCACTAAAAAGGTACCAAGGATCTTACTCTGTTAGTGCTTGTTGTTTAAAGGAAGACTGAGACTATAGATACCAAAAGCTGGAGGTAGTCAAGTTCCTAATCAACTTCCTATAGAAATATAAACACTATCAACCCAAAGCCAACCTATTTGGGCTCTCTTATAGTCTTGATCTGTAGACATCTCCTCCCTGTTCCTCGGTCCTGCATCAGTCCTACTACAGCTATGAGTGGGTCTGGCCTTCTAGCTACAGGCAGAAGCTGTCCAGAACTCCAGCCCGAGTTCTACCCCTCCCTCAATCAATCTTCCCTCATACTACCACCAAGTTGAAGGCAAGGTCTAAACGTATGAAAATGCATTTGACCACGTATGCATGACAACAGTGGTAGTTTTGAAGCAGCTGAATAATAATCTAGGGGAAACACTGAAATTCATGGTCCAACTAAACTGAAACAGGCAACATTTCTTATCATGAGCTGCTCCTTACCTCTATACCCACTCAGCACACATTTCCTGTCATTAGAAATGGTTTCCTGTTCTGAAATGCTGTCAAGATCTTATACATTTCTAGATCCAGAATCGAAATGTTGCAAGTGGAGGCATGCAAAGGGTTATTCATCTAATGACATCTAAACTGTTTACTGTCTGATCTCTTGACAAGGCCTGTAGCTGAATCTGGCTGACAGACAAAGAGAACAAGATGTTCTACACCACATGAAGCCATCATCATTAACACCTGTCTCCTCCAGGGACAGCGCAGAAATTTAATGCAATCCTACAAGGTCTCGACACACTAAGGACAAACTACTGAGGCCTATAAGATACTTACCATACAGACAAGATTTGGGAGAATTTATAAAGACAAGATAAGCTTACTTTTCATATAAATTCATACATATTCTAATAACATAGCATATTTTTAGCTTTGACTCAAAATAATATGAGCTTTCACACACAGTAATGGTTAACCATTAACCACTAAGGCATGCTGTGCTTTTGTTTGCAATTGTGTTGACCTAAGCTGGTGCACTGCTGCTGTATGAGCCGCCAGGTACTCATGTACTGAAGTTTTGCAGAAACTATTTAAAGCTAGCAATAGACATGATATAGCACGTGGTGGAATCAGGGTGTTAAAGTGCAAAGAGCAGTGGGTAACAGTAGCAGTTATGAGTGCAGCATTGTTGCTGTTGTTGAAAAATCTCTACTGCTGCTGCTCCCTGTAGCTCTCGGCTGGGGCTATAAGTGATGAGCATAATGAGAGCTGATATGGACTCAAAGAGGGTAATATATCAGCGTCCACCCTCAGGACAAGTGCGCTGTTCTTGAGGTATCAGGATGCAAAGTATGTCTTCTTCAGCTCCTCCCCCATATATGCAGTCTCTTAAGTGCATATGTGTTCAGCAACTGCAGTCAGTAGTGATATAAATCTCATTATAATCTTAAATTATGAATCTTTAGTGAAATATTTCAAAACAGTTCTTTTGGAATGATTCAAAATTTGTGCTAGAAATAGGCAGAGTGCACTACTGTAACTGGAGGAACTATATACATAGGGGTGGAATGTAGACTTTTAAAGCAATTATCCAATATTTCTCAAGTACATAATCTATTAATGCTGAATGCACACTTCATCATCTGGATCCAGCTGGGTCCACATGGATTAGCATTATGGATAAATCTATGGTGACATTTATTTGCATAAGGTTGCAAATGCAGTAAAATGAATCAAATGCAGATATTTTAACATAGTAGTCAAGTGTTGCCTAAACAATCAGTTCAATCTAAGCATCAGTCTAATGCCGATACATTTCTTTAAGGCAATTATCTGCTGATAGGGCCCTATGACATTTCACAATGTAGATATAATACATTAAAGGTTTTGTGGAATTTGGCTTTTTGCAATTCAGATAATATGTTCACATTTGTTGCTGTTTTAAAGGAATTAAATTCTCTGCAGAATTTGGTGCTTCTGGGTACAGCAGGGTGTGAATGTGTTCGGCCCCAGCGTGTCCTTAAAAGTTCCACTAAGGTCAGCAGCATCAAATATAGTTTGCGTGTTTACGCAGAATGTTTTCCCTCATAGATTCCCAAAATGAAATGGCTGAAAATGTGCATTAGTGAGATCCTACTTGTGTGGGTTCATGTCAGTTTTTTCTCTTCTTCAATGAGGCACATGAAAAAAGCATGAGAACATTTGAATAGCACCTCCTTGTTAAAGATCTTTAGCCTGTTACATGTGAGTGAAAGTGAGTCGTTAATGAGTCGATTATACTTTGAACTGTTACTGAATTTAATAAAAAGATGACTAGATTCTCACTACTGTGTTTTATTGTGGCAAACGCAATTAATACATCAAGCTTCATTTTTATTTATTTATTTTTGTAAAGATCCATATTTCCAAACTGAACCGATATTTCAGTTTTCATATTTCAAAAAAAGCACATGATGCTTGAACATTATAGTGTAATGGATTTTAATATTCCAAAATAAATGCAGCTTATCTGACACCTTCAGATCAGTGCGTCAGTGTATTTTCACACCCCAAACACTCAGACCCAATGCAACAGTCGTTACAGAAAACCAAAAACCACATTACCCTGTTTGGACAGCATGCTTCTGCATCTCTATGAAGCTACAGTGTGTTCGGTATAACTGTGCTGTTAAAGAGCTCTGTGGCTAAGCTGCAGTGTTGCGTACAAGAATCTGCGGTTAGGAATGAAGATATGAACATGAGCAGTCCCTGGAAAGGCAAGTCCATTACTTCACACTCCCAAAGCTGGGGATAAATAGCACATCAGTGATGCATTCCCTCTGTGTCTGTCCCTCTGTCTTATCTCTGGTAGCACAATATTAATGGCACTTGTGACTGTATCGCTTTCTCAACAAAAGTGATCCTCAATATACCTGTCAAATCAGTGGAAAGCCCAACAGCATGTTGGCCACTGAAGCTCGTATTTCACGCATGAGAAAGATGTAATGACTAGGCCTGGTGCAATATACTTTCACTTTAAAGCCCAAGTCAGAAAAAGCTACGGCCTTCAAACTAGATCAGAATTAGCTAATGGTCAATGTACATATTGCTGCATTGGTTTAAACAATGACCTATCAGCCACTATTGCTGACAGGCTTTATACCCAGCACTGCTGGGTTCTAAGGACACGTTTGGGTCTCAAGTGTCCTCGGCACTGCTGGGTAGTGGACATGTTTATTGAGTGTGGGTTTATTGAGTTCATGCTGTCTTTGAGTTTTGCATGTTTGAGAGTCAACGCACCATCAGGCATTTAAAAAGTGCAAGCTGGAGGTTCCTCATTTTTCTGAATAGGGATGGGCAAGATGGAAAAATTCATTATTGTTACTCAGTATGCAGAGCACTGACCAGCTGCATGTTTTATTAGAGAGAAAGCATATTTAGTCTTGTGTAATTAGACATAAAAGTCCGGTTAAGGAAAGCAGTGCAGTGTGTGAAACACTGAATAAAATTCTGTTCCAAATGACCAAACTTTAGAAAAACAAAGTATTATGATGCATGTTGAGCACTGTACAAATGTCTGAGTATTACAATGTTATATTTTTGTTATATGTCCCACCCATAGTTCTAATGATGGCCAGGGAAGCAAATCATCTCACATTCCAGCATGTATACGTTTGAGAGTTGGAAATGAGATGCGTTGGCAAACACATGCATTATTCATCAGACAACGCTATATAACAGGCACATTTGTACCAGTGAAAGTGAGGAATTGTCTGTTCTCCTTTACATCTCTCTCTCTCTCTCTCTCTCTCTCTCTCTCTCCCACAGCACAATGCTCTCAACAGGATGCAGGCGTGACAGACAGAACAGTAAATTAATAAACCAATTTCTAACTTTGTTTGGCCCGGATGTATCGCAAAACAATCCACACAGCAGTTGCAATACACAGAATAGATTAATTATGAATGAGTTGTAAAATGCAACTTCAGTAAAAAAAAAAAAAAAAAGCAAGAAGAGATGTGTTAACATAATGCAGAGGGCTGAAAAGCTCTTTCACAAAAGCTGAGTGGACTGTATCGGAGTGGAAATTACTCATAAGAGGCTGTAAATCACCAGTGACAGTTCCCTTGATGTTTCCCGCAGCTGAAATTGCGTTATGTGGTTTCAAGGGGAAAGCTGGAGGGCTGTAACTCTGACAGTGTTTCACAATGAGAGAGACTTATGGGTACCTTAATATTTTCTGACATCACAAATTCAAGGAAAACGGTGCAAAGTGGAAAGCAAGTGCAGAGTTTTGTTTTATGTTTATTTATTTATATATATGCTTAAGCTGGCAGTCATAATAGAGATCATAGTATTCAGGGGTTAGTGTTGAGATTAATGCTAGTTGGTTAAGCAAGCCTTTTTCAAAAGCTATGTTTCAAGTCTAATATCCACTATCAGAATGTTTGTGAACATAAAGGTTGGTAGTACTTCCGGGACAACAAATCTCATCCAGTGGAAGTAGCTCATTTTAAGTAGAGGTACATAAGAACAAAACAGTTACTGGCAATATTTGTTAAATCTGTTGTTTTTGTGTATGAGGCTATAATGTAAAACATACCTTATGGATAAGGCTTGAGTTTTGAGTTCCTATTTCTAATGCCTGGAGAGTTGTGAATAAGTTTAAAGAAACATTTCCCCACAAAAGTGCGTGGCTTCTTAAACGTTTTGGTTATTTAAACATTTTCAGATGTTGTACTAATGCAGTACTACTAATGTTTTCCACCCAGCAATAAGTTCTTTGCTATAGCGATGCTGATACTGTATGTCATCTTCTACATGTACGCTATAGATGTGACCTTACTAACGACACACACATTTTTAGCCTCTTGACTTATTACTGTAATACATTATTAAAACAACTAAAACAAAATTAAACAATTAAAGTTTCTCATGTATCAATGGGTTTCCAGCTCAGTTACATGCTGCAATAAACTGATACTAAAATATAGCAAATGTAGATGTAGAAGAGAAGAGAAGAGAAGAGAAGAGAAGAGAAGAGAAGAGAAGAGAAGAGAAGAGAAGAGAAGAGAAGAGGGAGGAGATGATCCATATTTATAGAACTATGAGCGTAAACTCAGATCATTCTTAAACGAAGCACACTGACCCACCCTTAGTCTGACTGTCAGGGAGGAGTGTCATCTGGGAGTGTGTGATGTTTCAGTTCAGCATTGCTCTCCGGTCTACACCCTGCAGCACCAAGATCAGCTACACTGGGCTGAACTGACCCACAGAGCCAAGCAAAATGAACACACCTACAAACAGCTTCCAACTTACCACACCCACAAAATGTCACTTATTTTGGAACACCCCACCATTTCAGCATCCCTCAAAAACATCCACACAGCTACACTACACACACAGAGCACACACACTACTATTCATACAACTTATCACTCTCACAAAGGGTCACTTTCTTGGCAAGGCCTGTCCATTTAGTCTTCACTAAATAATGCAAATCCCACAAAGACACACACACACATAAACACACATTAAGAAAGACTGCAGTCTCTGCAGTCCAGTGAGATCATCCTGCTATCCCATTTCAAAGGTGCAGTAGCCTGCAGCGTTCTCTCCTGTTGAAGGTTAACACTCCACTTCACTGTAGCAGTAAGTGTATCTCATTGTCTGCATAAAGAATGCTCTTCATAGCCTGGTTCCTCAGAAGCATCACACTGTGAAGATCATCTTAACCGTTCGAGTGTTCAAAGTGACACTAGCTCTGGCCTCTTAACAATGCTCTTTGTACTCTGACACTTTGGGAAAGAAGCCCGTTTCAGCGCAGACGTCACTAACATATCACTGATTTATGCTGAGTTTCCAACTCAGTTACATCTCGTAATACTGAGATACAGCAAACTTAGATGACTAACAGCATATCTATTTCCATTTTAATCACCAGATGTTATTCATTAACCTCAAAACAGCCCTAAAGATTTTTGAACGTGTTCCTCTTGTGAGATGTTCCAGTTTTTTCTGGTCCTATACTGGCAAGAAAAGAAGGTGACATGTCTAAGAGAAATACAGGCTGTGAAAATAACTACGTGCGCGAAAATGCATTCTCTATATATTGTTCCTGGGCAGCTGCTCCATATGACATCATCAGACCTTCTCCTGTCACCTCTTATTTAAACCACATCCCCTTTCCTTCCACTCATAGCCAGGAGGCAGAAAAAGCAAAGCCTTTTTGTCCATCTTGCAAGAAGGTTTGTTTGTGAGGTTAACAATGAAAGTACATTGAGAGTAAAATCACTTTTCAAAGAACATTTCTGCTTAATCCTCAGTGAAAATATGGATCATCCCGGGGCCTTGAGGTCTGGTTTGAGATCATTCTCTTGTTCAGAAAAGGATTTCTTCAAAAACATTTTCACCCTGTAGAGTACAGGTCATTATTTGCATTTCCGGGGAGAGTTTAGTAGAGTTTGTTGAGTCTCTTTCTTTAACAGACCAACTGAACCTGGTAATTGACGTATCCATGCTCCATTCTTTAGAGAATTTTTACAGAACGTTGGCAATTTGGTCTAATGAGAAAACAGCACACCATTCAACTTTGAGAGTTTTTGCCAAAACACTTAAATCTAGAGCACACTAATAATGTAAATCCTTGTCATTTTATATGCTTATTTTGTATAAGTGTGAAAGTTCACACTGTTAGAATAGATAAAAGTATAGTTTTGTTTACATATAATTGAGCTAATGTTAGTGTGCTGGCAAATTCTCTGTCATTTCAAACCTGCTTTGTTTGGATTGGATACAGAAACATAGTCCAGCTTACTTATTCACTTAGCCTTTAAAACTAAAAGGTATCTAAACTCCCACTAAATTCATAAGTTTAGATTTTTTTTAGATTGTCAACATATTTAGATCATTGAACATCCTGCAAAACTTATCTAACCTCTCAACTATGACAGAGCTATGACTGAATGCATTTGTAAGTGGACCATAGATGGGTCAACCGTTGAGCTGAATCAGATGTCTCTGAACAGGGAAATCACCAAACTGTGCAAACACCAGCCACACTAGCCTGGAATGTATTAAAGTAATTGCTGAAATGAGAAATTTCACCCCCTGACTGTTTTAATGGTGCAAATTCGCAGCACCAGCAATGCTTATCACATATGTTCAGCTTCATGGTCCTTTCTTTCCTATTAGTCTGGTGCATGTGGATACCATACGGCAAGCGTTCTGTTCCCTCAGACGTCACAGACAAATGTTACGTCTCCTTAGATACCTCCGACAGATGGGCTCGAAACTTCAGGCACAACTACAGAGAGGAAGCAGGCCTTCTATCAGCACAGCTGTTTAACCCAGCTAAACAACTTCAGAGGAGCACTCAAGACGATGACACAGGCTTTGCTTAGACATGATGGTAAATTAAAGCTATTTCCCATATCTGTGACAGGGAAAAAGTGTTGTTCTAACACTACCTCACTGCTGTCTATGTAACTGTGTTCATTTGGAAAAGAAAAACAAAAGCTGATCCCAGGTCAGCACATTTACTCTTTGATAAACATGGCCACTGATGTTTTCCTGAAAGCTACATGGGAACAGGACTGCACTCCCATTTTTGCTGAACAACCACATGCTGATATTGTGTCTAAGCCCACAAACTTGGCCATGTTATCTTGTGTATACATTTTTCTCTATGTTTTCTAGACAAACAGCCTCCATACTGTTTCTGGGCAGCCACTCGAAATGACATCATTGGGCTTTCTACTGTCACCTCTAATTCAAACCATGTCTTCTTTCAGACAGAGCAATTTATCTGCATATACTGTACGCTGTAATCTCTGTGCAACAAAACTTCATTGAAGTTTCATTATTCTGGTTCCACTGCAAGATATAAAACAAAAATCAAGTGTACCAGTGGTCATCAGGAAGGAATAGCTTAGCAAAGCAGGTCAAATTGATTGATTGATTGATTGAAATCCACATGATTTAAGGAACTCGTTTATCTTCATTATACCAATGAGTAACTAGAATCATAGTGTTTTTCTAAGAAGATACATCATTTCACAAAGCAGCATAAAGAAGCATCCTTGCATCGTTGACCTACTGACTCTCCCTCTAACCAACACTTCTACATTGCTTTGCTCAATATTTACAGTATTTTCTCAATTGTTGAGTTTAGCTGTGCGCTATCTGGAAGCATTTGAGGCAGAATTAAAGCCTTGTGGCAGAGTTCAAGTCTCACAGCAGTGTGCTGAGGGACAGAGAGGAGGAGGCAGGTAAAACAGTGAGGTCGTGTTTGCATGGCTGAGTAACAATCGCCCCAGTGGCAAGCACATGGCCTATACCAGATGGAACCACGCCCTTTCTGTCAGACAGCTCTGCCCAAGCTAACAGCAGCAACTAACCTTAACCCTTAGCAGTCCACAGATCACATACGGCACAGTAGCATCAATAGATCAGCATTAAACAGCACTGTAACACAAAGCAACTCTACAAACTCATAACCAATTTGCAACCAGCTAAACACTGATCACAGCAGCTACAAACTAATAACTCACTAAAACTGACAATTGAACAACATCTGTGAAGGTGAAACTAACTTAAGTGTACAGCTATCAATCATACATGCCTTAACAACAGTTAGTATAAGATACTGCCTTCACACACAACAGCACACAATAAACTAATGAATAAACTTCCTATTAAAGTAAGTGTGTTAAAGTAAATTCATAGATATACAGCCATTGTTGAACTATATATTCAGGCTTATCCATGATATACTGCACAGAAAAAATGTGTCTTTTTTATCATCAAGTAACAAACAATGTAAAAGTATCCTCAACAGGGATACAGCGATAGTCTTAGCGTTCAATTGCGTACCTTAAATAGGCTTTAAATGTACATCATTTTCAGTATATAATTGTTTTTTAACATATATATATATATATATATATATATATATATATATATATATAACCCTATGTTTTAAAATAGAAAAATGAAATAGAAGTCTGGAATGAAGACATGTACACTCTTAAAAAGATGGCTCTTCAATGGTTCTATATTAAATACAAATTAATATATTTATAACTATAACATAATCCATTGAAATGATATTTTCTAATAGGGGTGGGAATCTCTTGGCACCTCACGAGTCCATTATGATTCAGAGGGTGGCAATGCGATTATAAAACGATTATCGATGCATCTATTTTTCTACACAGGATCTCTTTTTTCTCACTTTGTGATGACTTGGTACTTTTAAAGCAAAGTAACTGTAATGATCTACAATGAATTTACTTCCAATATCTTTTATTAATAAAACAAGGATGTGATAAGTGAATTGGGTAAGTGAACTGGAAGACTCTCATTCACTGCTTTTGTTTGGAGCACATGAGACGCTGCTGCCACTAATAACTATAAAATGCGCTGTTATGGTGAAATAAGACCCAGTGGTAGTGGATGTTCACACAGCACATGTTACAGCTGTCCTGCCCATTTTCTTTAGTGATTTTATAACTCTGGATTTGGTCGTGTTGTAGAGAGTCAGGGGTCACTGTATCAGTAAAATATCTGACAGGACGCGCGCAACACAGCGCATAAGCCCCGTTTCTCAATGAGACTGCAGGTCACTTAGCAACAGTCTCTCCTGGCTAGTAGCTACGAAAAGGCAGAGAGAGATTTAGCTCAGAGGAACATTTGGAGACTTATGCGTGTTTATAAGCACTTTAGTTGGTTTCCTGGAACGTTAAATCTGCGCTGAGAGGCTGTCAAATACTAAAAAGTTGTGAAGCAGAAGTCGCTTCTCTATCGAACTTTCCCGTTCCACCTGAAATGGTGCCGCATTTACATTCAGCGCCTCAGTCAGAATTTAAGATGGAACGGAAAAATTCGAACAAGAAGCTAGAGAATAAGAAGCAACTTCTGCCTTGTAAATCAGCCGAATGATGAGAGACATTTTACAGTAAGCTGCTCTACTTCTGAGGAAAAGTTTCGGTCGTGGATGGGAGGAAAGCAGCTATAGCTGAGCTAAAGCTTAAAGCAGAGCAAAGTCTGTGTTTTCGTTTATATTTTTAGCCTATACTAGGACATTAGCATACACTGAGACATACCGGGCATTAAATGTCTCCCAAGGTGGTTTGATTTGGCTGAAAAGACAAAATTGCTCCTCTTAACATCTGGGTTGTGCTAGTGTTTTTGTTATATGCCGCCACAGACTGTCCGGGCGCTGCACTTACCCACGTCCAAGTTCCACCCTTTGCGTTCCATCAACATTACGTTATAAATTAAAATTTAGGAAATCGTTTTTTGACATTTGTGAACCGATTCAGAATCGTTCACGTCCGCATCGCGATGCATCTAACAATCGTTTTTTCACGGATCCCCAATTTTCTAAGTTATATTGACTCCACACACACCATCTCATCTCCAGGCTTTTTATTTAATTGGTCTGTTTTAAAACATCAGGTTAGGAAAACACACAAATATGTACTTTTCCACTGGGAAACTGGACCAATTAAAGCGACAGTTGTGCCTCTGAGGGAACATTTACATTGTTTGGTTGAAGAAACCTCTTTTTAAGACTGTGCTGAAGTCGTACCCCAATTACAGTTTAGTACCTTTTTTGTGCATCAACATTTGAAAACAGCTCTGCTTACAAACGTGGATTTTTCTAAAAGTTAGAAGCCACGTTTTTGACAGAATTTCTCAACGTGTATCGATGAACTATGCGTGAGAGATGGTTGGGGGTGTTAGTCCTGTGTCAACCACATAGACAGGCATAAAAAGAGGAAGTCAAGAAATGCTGTGTTTGTGTGTGTGACCTAGACAGAGTGAGTGAGTGTGTAAAGTGTGTGGAGCACAGAGGGGGGGTTGGGGGGGGTTAGTCCTGGCTTCCTGCTCAGAGGCAGGAAGTGACCAGCTGGCCACTGTGTCTCCAGAGCTTTTTACACTGTGCTTTCCTGCATTTCAGCATACTGAAATAACCCACAGAACCAGCAAAGAAAAACAAAGTTAAAGACACTGTTACACTCACAAAAACACAAACACAAACATGTTTGATCTCCTGAACGACATTCCCAGAGTGCTGCAATCATGTTGTTTCTGGATGGGTTCTTGGTACATTGTTGGAATACAACGGGTCAGCACCAAAAAAGGTTCTATGACATCTAACAACAAGCAATTGGTTCTTTGAATTGTCATGGTTATTTACAGTATGCACCGTTGCCTTTACTAAAGAACCTTCGAATAACCCATTTTAAGGCCTGATAAAGAAGCTTGATCCTATAACTCCGTTTGATTAATCCACACCTAAAGTGAGTTCAATAACTCTCAAAAGGAGATATTTAGATGGAGAGACACGTGGAGAAGGTAATTATAGGTTTATATGAGCACTGATCAGCCCGATTGATTTAGATGCCAGGATATTGATCAGCCACTGGACAAGTTGAGCAGCTTCTGTCCATTTTTCTTAACCACAGGACAAGGATCTGGACAATACATTAACAGTGTGACTTGTAGAGAGAGGACCGCAGCAGGAAGGCTTTTCAGAATGAAACTAAACACATGTAGGGCAATGTTAGGTCTAGTTCAGACAGACTGTACATGGTGTAACTTCGTTTTTCGTGTGCGTCTGTTTTGCCTTTGTAGACATAAAGCACAAATCCTTTGTTCCAGCCCAGGGAGATCTAACAAAATCTGTGCAAGAAACAGATTCACCTCTTAAACTGCCTTTAAACCAATTAGATGGTTCTCCTCCCCACCCACAAGCAGGCAAGCTTCAAAGAGAATGTTAAATGCAGCAGAACCTCGGAGAACGCGCGGCGCAGCAGGGGTCCCTGGATCCCCCAGTTAATATGGCGCTGGAGTCACATGATTCAATCAAATTCAGTACGAACACATTTGATGTTATATCGACTGTCTGGAGGAACAATTCCTAGGGACTTCACACAGAGCTTTTTATCTGCATACAGTTTTTGTGCTGAAATTGCTGTGTAACAGCCCTATACTGTATTTCACTTCATTGCTTCACCGCAGGATATAAAGGAAAATGTTAGGTGTACCAGTGGGTCATCTAGAAGGAGCAGCTTAGCAATGCAGGTATGTGAAAAGAAACTGCCAGGAAGTTCAGAAAACAAGACATACACCATCATTCATGTCAGTGAGTAACCGGGAAAATGCCAATGTAATGTAATTCTAAAGAGGTATTTTGTACAACAGTGGGAAAACCCTCAGTGTGAGACCAGAGTAGGCAGGCCTACAGTTGAGCTTTCACCCTATGGGCATCTCATAACTTTGTCATTGATGCTCATAGTTAACTGTGTGCTGAACTGTGCCCAACATTCAATCTGTTGTAGTGTACTCTACACAAGTTCTAAAATATTCTAAGATGTTTCTAATGTCTGATTTGGGCAAATCCTAATTAGGTAAAAAAAATACATTTCACAAATGAGCACTTCAGAGTAGAGGTGGGCTATAATTAAGAGATTTTCACAATACACGATGTCACAGAATTTATTTTTTCAGATATCTGATCAGTTGGAACAGAGAAAAAAGAATGAGTAGTGCTGCATATAAAAAATTCTATCAAGAACTGTGAACTCAATCATTTTTATTCAATATTTGGCATAATGTGTTGCACAAAATCCAGTTAAATGGGACCAATTTTGCTCTCTTTATACTAAACATTCTGTTGGTCAGTGTTCTACAGGTAATTACAATATGCCCATAAAAGCATATTATACTGTATTATGACATGTCATCATGATAAATATGTATGTATGTCATATCGCCAAATTTATTATTTATCTATTTAATCTGGATTATATAGTCGAATTACAATAGGCGACAAGTTTAATCTGGTCTCTTGTACTTAGCACAAGAACAGAAAACACATTGACTTGAAACAAACTCATAACAGAAGCCAAAGTGTTCTGAAGTGACTGTTACTGATGGATTTTCAATGGATTCTATGGAGCCCTGCTGGTGACATTCTGTATAAATAAAAATAATGCGTGGCCACAACTTAGAAAGACATGGAAACGAGATAATAAAGTCATGGCTACAGCTTAGTAAGGCGTGGGAATGAGATCCTAATGTGTGGCCATGACTTAATAAGGCATGGGAATGAGACAATGAAGTCATGGCCACAACTTAGTAAGGCATGGGAACAAGATCATGCTTTTTTATTTAGGACCTCATTCCCATGCCTTACTCAGTCATGGCCACAACTTAATTCTCACTCCCACACCTTACTAAATCATGGACACAAATAAATTATCTCGGTCCCACACCCTACTAAGTCATAGATATAACTTAATTATTTCGTTCCCACACCTTACTAAGTCATGGCCACAATTTAATTATCTCATTCCCACGTCTTGCTAAGTGGTTTATTTTTATGTATGCAAAATGTCACCAGCAGAGCTCCGAAGGATTCCATTTACAAAGAAACGTGTCAAACTCACTGGCCACAGTCATATGCAACACAAATGTGGCAGATAGAGATGAGGCTGAAAGATGTTGGAGTGACCCTATAAAGCTGATGCTATGACGGCAGAATGATTATTGCGTTCATGCTGCCTGGAAAGTAGAGCAACATTTAAAACAAAGGAAAGCAAAAGTGAATTAAAGCTCCTGACAGAGCACTAGCAAGGCAATACTTTGCAGCCTAAGTCACCAAACTCTTAGAGAAGAGGAGGTGGTGAACAAGACTGGCATCAATACAACAATCTAATCTTAGCAGATGCTGATACCAGATGTGTTTGTTTTTAACTGAGTATGAAACATGAAAGCACAGATGCTAAACTTATCCCACTACAAATTCAGTAACCAAAACTGCCAAGTGCACTGCTGCCTCTGTCACAGAGCTGAGTGCTCTGCATACTTTCAGACTCCCTCGCAGCATGCCTTAACTAGAGAGCGCTCCCAAACCTTAAGACTGCTCCCAAAGCCACCTCCGCTCTCCAGCGCTGCATGCCATTCCCATCCTCCGCGTTTTCCCTCAGAAGCATGCGCCTCAAGGGACAGTTAAGGAAAGACCAACACAAAACAAGAGCAGAACAGCCCGTGTAGCCCGCACGTCTCGTTCACTGCTTTAATGCTTGCTCCACTAACCCACATCCAAACCCCCCAGACCGGCTGTTAGAAATAAACAGGCACTCCTCCCCTCAAACGCGCATCCATATCCAGCGGATTTAAGGCACATGTCCTCAGCCTGCAGTGTGAGCAGTAACGCCGTACAGCGCTCACGCCGTGCCGTCCTGTACAGCAGCCAGTATTATTGACTCTACACCCACCTGTGTACTGGCACTCCTGGTGAAAGCCCACCTAGCGCATTCCTCTCTGCCAGCAGAAGCCCCTCACGGTCGCTCAGCGAACAGCTGTAGCAGCATCCAGATCCAGCACCTCACCGAGGCTGAGTCCCGTGCGGGCCGTGTAGGGCAGGCGGAGCTGCGGGCAGAGAGTCTGGGCGGGACTGAGCTCAGCTGAACCGCTGCTGCTGCGCACAGAAAGGCGGGTTTTCTCGCTTTTTCAGCGAGGAGGGAGGGAGGTGTCCGCAGATTACTCCTCTGTCAGCGATTCCCTCTTTTCCCAGGGGCTTTCCTCCGTGGGGACATGGAGCCGCCTGGCGACCCAACAGGGAATAGCATGCACTGGGAGACTGTGGTGACACTACAGCAGCAACAGACCAGCAGCTCTTTGGTCTACCGCACTTTCAGAGCTGCAGAGAACTTGGTGATACAGCTTAAGCTTCATTTATACACGACTTCAGACATTATTTCAAACAAACGAGTCAAATAACAGCGAAATGACATGCTGTAGAAAAAAGTGATGCAGCACACTTGTTAATGGCATGATTTCACTGATGGAAATAAGGTACATCCTCTAGAGGGAACACGTGCAAATGTGACCGTTTCTGGTACATTTTATCATTCATCATCATCATTTCCTTTGTTTTAACACAGTGTATAAAACTTGCCAGAACTTCGCAGAGATCATATTTTATGTTGTTGGGTTTTTTTTTTCCAGTACCCTTCATTATATTCAGCAAATAAATCGTAACTGAGCATTAAAATGTGCAGGAACGTGTTCCCTGTACAGGATGTGCTGAGTTAGTTTCACTTAGAACATCAACAAACTTGACCAGGGGTGCCCAAACTTTTGCACACAACTGCGTTAAGCTAGATTGGCTCCACCTTCGTGGAGCAAAAACCCACTCTATTGTAGTTAGACATGATGAAGGATGGAAAGCTCTAGACTAAATGGTCTATACATAACATGGGTATAACAAGTTGGGTAGAATAGAACAGAGTCCAAGTGAAATCTGGCTGAATCTCAAATGCCTCCAGTGCATGACTTGCTCTAACGTGTAGTGCATTTCGGTGTAGAAGACAGTTTAATGACCTATGCAATGAGTAGGGAGCCAGTTGAGATTTAGCCTAAGTGTTCTGACCAAACCTGGCCTTTTATCATCATCATCGTCGTCGTCGTCGTCGTGGTCGTGTTAAAGACATCAGATTCGTGAAAACCTCCTTTGCAGAACATCTACAGAGGCCTGTACTCGTTTACATTCACTTGCTGTGAAGCTCAGTATTTCAAAGCGTGAAGAAGCGCCACCTGCTGTCCATATGAGCGCAGATCACTTCATTTCAATTTTCGTCCCCTAATCTGCTTTTAGAGTCAATTTAATTCGAGAGATCGTACCCAACACCACACATAATCATTCATCTGATAATCTCTGGTCAGAGGTCACAAACGCATGCCTCATCACACACCTGCTCCTACATGTGATGTATCTCCATGGGGATTTATGACATAATGACATGCGCTGCACAGGACCTTTGGACCAGCAGACGCAGTTCTGGTCAACTCTCTCTAAAAATAGCTCCTCTGGTTAGAACACAACTAAAGGATGTTATGTATTTTTAATATTTAGTGAATGTGATTTGTGCCATCTTTAAAGAACTGGGATGATGAATAATAAGCCCAACTAAATCAATGAAGAAACCATAGGATAGAGGAATTGTGTTTTCTTTATGTCCAGTTAGAAAAATGATCACAGCAACATCCATTAAACTGTCACAAAGAATGTAAAACATTCATCTATATCGGCCGGTCATGTGTTAAAGCAGAGAGGCTTCTTTTTGATATCAACTCCACGTCAGTCTGCTTTATGGTGTTTTTGAATTGCACTATAAATGCCATGACAACTGCAGTTACTCTCAGACCAAAGGTCTAATGATTTTTATTACACATTAGGGTTGGAGTGGGGGATTTTCCATAAGTGCTGATCTGGAATTAGTTGTTACTGCCAGAGTCCTGCTCATATTCATTATGAGAGAGCTACTAAACTGATCTCAGACAAGCAGAGTGGGGCAGCATCCATAAACCATTCTTTATCACTGCTGTTCTCCCACTCTTCTCCACCCAGTACAGTAATTCACTCTCGTGAGTGCTGGGATTAGCACTGTCTTTTCCTTTTCAGCCAGTGGAAGAAGAGTCCTGAGCACGTCTGGACTAACACAAGGGGAACACAGTCGTGTATCTTGAAACTCGGCACAGCCATGCCTTCCACTGAGAAGATAATATACTTTCTGTGCAGTGCGTTCTTCAGCACTGGCGGTGTGGCTATTCTAGGCTATGGGTTGTCGACCGACTGGGCCCACACCACCATGTCCTGCGCTCCTTTGGGCAGCTCCAACTTCAACGGCTCTTCTACCATCCAGATGGGCCTGTTCAATGGCAGTGAGGAGAAGGTATCATGTCCCTGGTTTAGTTCTGAAGAAGCTGTCAAAGGTACGTTTCAAGTCTTTCTAAAAGGCTTCTATTAAACAATACTAATAATATTTTTTATTATTATTATAATTGAATGATTGAGTGATTTTATTAAGCCACTTCATGTATTTGAAACAAATAGTGTTATTCACACCGTAGCCTCTTAAACTCCTTGAAGCCACCGGTGATTCCAAAACGCACTTGGTCATATTCTTCATGCTACATGCAGAAGGTGGGCGTCATATGAGAGCTGTAACCATCTTCCAGTCAAGTAGATGGTGATGACATTTTAAACGCTTTTAATAAAAGAAGCTGAACTCACAATTTTTTTTCTGCTGAAAGTCGACACATTTTTCCACAAATCTGGGCTAAATTATAAACAGATGGCATCTCTTCAGTGATCTGCTCTGTAAAAATTATTTTTACAAAATAATACAAACAGCATCTGAGATTTTTGGCTTTCAGGAGTACATCGTAAGCATACAGCAGTATGTGTGATCATAAAACACATGTTCTGTTAATTTGAGGGGAGCTTTTATAAAAATAAATAAATAAATGGAAAAAAATAAAAATTTGCATTTATTTCACACAGTTACTGAATAATTAGCCTTAAGATTGGGTCATGTACAGTCAGACGGACAAACCAAAATATACCCTGTAGAATGAGAGGTTAAAAGGCATTAAGCTGTGACACAAAAAACAACTAACAGTCAAGATATGTCAAGTATGGCATGACATACAAAATCCCTGGAAATATTAAATCCAATCATTTAAAAACCATGATTCATTATACCATGAGCAACAGGTAAGGCTGAATCACAGCTCCTACCAAGGTAACCATTGTCTTCCTGTCCAGAAACTATGAAACATATCAATTTCCCTAAAATGAAGCAACAACCTGTTCTCAGACATGCCCCTACTATCTTTCCACAGTACTTTTTGCATCATGATAAAACAATATTGCAGAATCATCTGCATATATTTGTAATTTATTATATATTACTTCTGTGCTCTGTAAAAAAGAAATAAATACATAAAAAATATTTTGAGTATTTAAATAAAAGAAAGACATTAATATGTTTTTCTATCTGGGCTAAAACCTTGAATTACTCATATTCTCTGGAACAGCATGGTAGAAAAATCCAAACGGTACAGCAGCGCTGCTGTTCTCTGCAAATCTTCATTACGATCATGATTTCCAGGAGAAGATCCAGGTCTTGTACAGGTCCAGCAGACATTCTGACAGTATTTTAACAATGTGTCTAGTTTAAAGACAAAGGAGCAAATGAAATAACTAGAACCTGAGAGGGAAAATGTCTGGGAAAAAAATGCGTCATAAGCAAATAATGGTGACTGAAGTTCTTATTATATAAACAGCGCTGAGTGAGATATGAAGCAAATAATGATTTGGCATGATTTCAATTATTTTTCCATTATGATAGAGCAATAAATATGTTTTAAAAATCTGAATAATCTCATCTGAAACAAGTAATCAGAGACATACTGAGGTGATTTTCAGATCTCGACTCTTCACAAAGAGCCTTTTTCCCTCTTCTCACAATCTCGATACATAAATGTCATTTTGTATTCATGTAATAACATATTGTTCAATTGTTTTTAATAACATGAGTTTTTTTTCGCAGTTAATCAGGGCGAAACATCATTCACTTGCTTTCTTGTCTGTTTGATTTGAAAGAGAAAGGTAAACAATGAACTGTGATTGTACTGAATTCTTCAGTTATTCTTTATTTATTTGAATAATTCAACTTTAAACATTTGAAGGATTTTAGGACATATTTTAATAATAATTATGAATGATTAATATAGTGATTCTAAAAATGATTAGTAAATATTTTCTCTTTGTCTTTCAGTTTTTGTAAGGTTGGAGAAGATAGGTGGCGCTGCAATTGCCCTACAAGGCCTGGTTGTTGGTCTCTTAGTGTTAGCTCTGGTGGGCTCTGCGGGCAGCATCCTGATCACTCTCTACAACTCTATCAGTAACCCATATGAAACCTACATGGGCCCAATTGGACTGTTTGTCTGCAGTGGAATAAGCGGTGAGAGATCGCTCATAACCACAAAAGAGGAAACATTTATCAGTATTTTAATGCCTTTCACCATTTTTACACAATATGCAGATGTGCAATGACATGTAGTGGAAAGCAACGTATGTAAATCTCACAAACACTTTACACAACAGTGTAAAAAATACTTTCATGTCAGATGGTGAGATAATAATCATCGCTGAGAAGTACCACTTAGTTGATCTATAGCCTGCTGTGATGTATTTATCCCGAATACTGAATCTATTCATTATTCTCTGCTCAAATTCATTTATGTTGTGTGATAAGTAGTATGATGTTCAGGTAATATGCATTTCTATTTATAGTAGTAATGTCCATAGAACATGCCTAACATAAAAATAGTTGTGAACACAGGTATTCATTTGGATAATATTGATATTAATATTGATAATATTGGCATAGGTGTGCATAATGTTCAGGCAGTAAAAAATATCCATAAACCATAAAATAAAATGTGTATGAACTGGTAGTGTAATGTAATGGTAATAATCAGAGGAAACCCCCAGGGCCTTCTAGGCCTTGTCAGAAAGCCTAACAATTTCATTTTCATTTAATATACTTATATTACGATGGATGGGACCAATTTCATGACAAAAAACATCAATCTAGGCTTTTTGGTAGTCATAGATACATCACTGAGGCCTACGCCAGGGCCATTTACTGAAAGAATCACTATAAAACTTATCCAATGTGAAACATAAATTAATGTAGCTGGAGGAAAATTTCAATAAAACATAAATAGAATAAAAAATAAAGAATGACAAAGAGCCATGGAGGAGCTAAGTGTGAATATCTATAATATCTGTTGTAACATCCTTAAATCTCATATTAAATATAGAAGTAAGAACAAATACACAACAGCCCTTACACATCAAAGCAGTGTAAAAACACATCTGCATCTGATTCATGAAATTTTCATATGACATGCAAACAAGCGAAGAATTGAGCCTAAATTATGAATCTGCATCTCATTTACATATAAAACATGAAGTACAACCTAATTCAAGTAGAAATTTTGGTCAAAAGCCAATAAAACAACAGCATTCAACAGCTTGTGAACCAATGGCTGTGCTCCGAGGTGGAGTTTGAATGCATTGCTCCCCCTACTGACCCTATTTTAGTGTGCAAATCCCATCAGCAGCGACACACACACACACACATATATATATATATATATATATATATATATATATATATATATATATATATATATATATATATATATATATATGTATATATATATACACACACACACACACACACACACACAGACACATGTATGTGCATGTAACACAAGTACATTCACTTTTGTACTGGACTGCCATGTGCACATAAGATTTGTGTTATTTTCTATTTTAATCTTTTTATTAGTATTATAGATGAAATTGATAATAGCTTGACAATGGGCCACTATGCGCTGAGAGAGAGAGAAAGAGAGAAATGATTGGTAGTTTTGGGTAGGTCACTGTGGTTGCAGTGAGCTGGTCTGGACCAGGGCCAAAGTCCAGGGCTGAATTTAGTTCCCAGTTCCCTGCAAATCATGCATTCTTCAGGATGCAGTTTGTTAATGAACCAATGCCAGTGTCTCTATTACTGGTTTTCCTCTTCATTGCCACACCCTGTTTTAGTACAGTGTTTTGCTTCTTTTTATATTCTTTCTTTTTTATTGTAGCCTCGTTTGCATTCCTGGCTCTGGTGCTGTACTTGATTAACGTGTTCGTGGTAAAGATCGGACAAAGGATGGCTACACTGAGCTCAGACGCAACCCTGCAGGATGAAGACACACACCTCCTGCTCGGCTTTTACCTTCTGCTGCCCTACATCGGTGTCAACCTGCTGGCCATCCTGCTGGTCTATCTGTACCAGCATGCGGCCTACACACAGCGCAAAGAGAAGGAAAAGCCCACAGAGGACGCTCCAAAAGATATTATGATGTTTTAACAGCTAAGGCTCACATCCAAAAAGACTGAGGTAGCTGTGATGGGTGAGATACACATATGCTAGAGAGCTCTAGTGTGTGTTGATAATTAGTGGAGACATCTGGAGAACACCTGCACCTTGCACACACTTATTACATGGACTTTATACTTTACAGCACTTCATATGTAGGGTGAAAAATGGCACAGAATGCTTTTTAGTATAGCTTTCTTCTTGCAGTAAAGATACAGTCAGAGTATTTTAAAGTACATCATGTATGACCTGACGAGTCTTTTGTTTTACATGTAATTAGATGTTGTTCTGAGGCCTGATCATTGGCTGTAACAAATGCTATCCAGTGTGCTAAGAAGCTGCATCAAGTTCACAATGTCAACATATCACAAGCCTTGAGCAAAAATACTCTTAAGATGTACTACTAGTAGTTTTGTTTTTGTTTGTTTTTTTTTGGCTGCAAATATAACAATATTATACTTTAGAGCACATAATGTAAAAGTGTATTATGCCATACAGTTTTACAAGGCAATCACTTTATATATTGGGTATCTGTGTAGAACTTTTTCTGTGCTCATATAAGTGTACATATTCATCCCTCCTCATACTTATTAATACACATTTCTCATGTAAATACAAGCATAATTATAGTGCACTTGGGTGTTGTAAACTGATCAGTAGTAGAAGAGATAATACGTTGATGTATAATGTGTGATCTCATATTTATTAACCTACCAGTTGTTTGTCAGCTCAGAAATGATCTACTCCAAACATGTAGAAAATAGTTTCCACCATAAAACTTCCAGGCCGAACTGAGTTTTGAAATGATTGAGGTTTGAATAGTTTGAACTGCATTTTTTTCTGTCACTAGGTGGCAGAAGTGTCTTTTGTTTTTAAGACTGCTTTCTACTGCACCCTGGTTAGTCTACACTATGCAGCATGTGGGGGCAGTGTAGACATACACACAAACATACATATATAGAAATAAACAGGAGTTACCTCATTTAATCCCACCGGTCACAAGTGCGATCACGTTTGTAAAGTCCTAAAATAATTGTTAACATGTTTTCTACTGAACAGTAAATTATAAATTCAATTACAAAGTTGTATTGCTTTCAACATTTGGTCAACATAATTGATCATGTGACGTCAAGTATGACTGAGAAAGAAGAAGTCTTTCTTTCAGGCTCTGCAAAAAGAAGAGCCATATGTTATGACTAAGATATAGCTACCACATTTGGTGCATATAATATTTAAAGGGTCTGTTACTGATATTCAAATAAGGCTACGTTGGCGCATTAATAACACTTCCACAGGAGAGAAATATTTGGCTGAACTGCTTCTTTAACCCCTTAATATTCCAGGCTTATTACATACTAAGGCTTATTATTCATTAATTACAGGGACTAATGGAGCTTTCTTAGGTTATAGAAGTATGCAATAAAACCTCAGACCCACCAGGAGGCCCACATCTTGGTAAGGGGTTAACTACGCTGTGGTTTGTAGTTTATCATAGCTAAGAGCTACTTTTTTTTATTACTTTATTTAAAGTAAAATGTGTGTGAAGTTCAGCTGAAAGACAGATGGTTAAGGTGCTGTTCTCAGATGTTTGTCAGTGACAAGCATGAAGTGAAATTTAAGGGGCAGTCATGGGCTGGAGGTTAGGGATCTGGCCCTGTGACCGGAAGGTTGCCGGTTCGATCCCCAGGGCCGACAGTCCATGACTGAGGTGTCCTTGAGCAAGACACCTAACCCCCAACTGCTCCCCGGGCGCCGTGGATAGGGCTGCCCACCGCTCCGGGCAAGTGTGCTCACTGCCCCCTAGTGTGTGTGTTCACTAGTGTGTATGTGGTGTTTCACTTCACGGATGGGTTAAATGCGGAGGTGGAATTTCCCCGGTTGTGGGATCAGAAAAGTATCACTTAACTTAACTTAAATATCAATTGTCTGCTGAGATAAAAGCAGGTAATGCCTTCAGCAGCACTTGTGCATAACAACTTAGATAGATCAAGCCAAAGCAGGCAACAATGGGAGTTTAACTAGAGTAGCTTACACTCAGATGTTCCTTTCTAAAGAATGATATGATTAAACTGGAACAAATATGTCATCATATAGTCATATTTACAGTGCATTACCTTTAAGTCTTTTCTTCACAGGGGCAGAGGCACAGCTAAGCTTCGTCCCTGTCCCACACACCCCCCCACACACACACAAACACACACACTGAGTCTGTTGTCTCACAGTGCTCTGTGTACCTCCTTATCCAATGGTAACACCACGTAATACTTCCAAACACCACTCACACATCACTCATGCTCTCACAGCTACTGTCTCTTAAAGAAATGAAAGATCTCAGTGGACGTATAAAGTGTGAAAAGTTTGAGTTAAGGTCTAGAACCAAATTTAAGGAGGGGTGAGGATGGGGGTTTCAGGGAATGCAGCATGTACCCTTGTTTTGAGGGGATATATATATATATATATATATATATATATATATATATATATATATATACATATATAAAATCATAGCATATTAAGCAATTATGGCTTACCCCTTAAATAGGCAGGGCCCAAACTTTTTTTAGCTTGGCCAGTTTGCATTTAAGTTTCTGTAGTTACTGAATAATAAGCTTTAGTATGTAATAAGCCTGGGATTTTAAGGGGTTAAACAAAGAGGATTTGGGGTTTAAGTCCATATTTTCCATCCCTGCACAGAGACTCATGGGAAATGCAGTCCATTGATAGTCAATGTGTTGCTTTAGTGTAGTAAGCTGAGTCAGCTCCACTTTTTAATTGTTCAACACAGTCAATGATGCTTAAAAATGATCTTTAAAATGATGTAAACTAAGCAGCTACCTGTAATAATGCAAGATACTGACAGCTTGTTGTCTATCGCAGACTGCAGTTTAATAGGTCTAGCAGATGTATTTACTTTCATTTTCATTATTTACTCTGTTAAACCTACAAAAAAACTTCTATATCTGAAGCTACACTTCTGTATCTACATGGCACCTATATTTGTCTAACTAGGGTTACAGGTTTTGGACCTGAGAGTCCCGTTCTGAGCTCTGTAGTCCAGAAGCAGGTTAGTACTGCTGACCGAACATTAAAATGTCTGGTGAGTTTCATTCTGAAGGCAATATTGTTAAAAGTTGTTTAAGCAGATAAAGCGCCGTTCTAGCTTCATCACTGCACTTTTCTCTCAGCCCTCTGTTTAACAGCTACACGGATCTATGTCAGAGAGGTCAGAGGTCTGTATACATAAATGGTGACAAAGAAAAGGACGTCTTATATTAGAACCTTTGGAGCGTCAAAGGCAATATATGAATGTCAATATGATGGGTTAGATAATAACAGTGTATACCCAGCAAAGTTCAAATGAAACCTACACCACTGAGAAAGAATCAGGAGCAGTTTCACCATGTGTTGTAAAATTGTTATAACATTTAGAATCTAATTTCATACCAACTTTTAACAGTGTCAATGACCCACTAATGTTCTAAACAAATGCCTAGAGATGTCCTTTGGTCCATATGTTCTCTGGGTATAACTGAACAAAAATTGAAAGAAAATTTTCAAATCAATCAGATCATGTGTCCAAATATTAAGCCCTTAATTTATCATATTAAATCTAGACTTTTGGTCACATGGAAGAACTGACTTTTAGCAACACAGAAAATCTTAATTTGATTGCAAGTAAAAGCATGAAAATTATTTATACCTAAATACATCTGATTTGTTCTGTTACATGTTTGTCCAATGTATAAATAAACAACATTCCATCACTTTAGACTAATCAAAACAAGTTCTGGGGCTTCGTCTTACCAAATGTATCTGTTGAATATAAAATGGGTTACTTACAATTTAAAAATCAATTCACAACACAACAACCAGCAACAACAACAACAACAACAGTCACTCCACATTCAGAATAATTTGCAGTCAACTATTATAAGAGCTAACTTAATTCATATTGTAAACACACTTTAACAGTCGGATTAATTGCTGTTTGTAAATATTCACTGTGCAACATCACAACAATATTCCACAACACTTTCTGCACATCCAAAATAGCTTGCAGTGAAATATTTTCAAGGACATGTTGAATTCTTACTACAGGCAATCTTTAACTATTTAATCGCTGTTTTTTTAATTATTGTTGCTCATAAGACCGTAAAGACACTTATTGCCCATTCATTTTTATGACAGATGAGAAATATTAAACATAGTTCACACAATGGTAAATGCATCACATTGTGCACGCTCTCTAGTACAGATAATCTTAACTATGTGATGCTTTTCTTGAGCCGAACCAAGTAAAGTTCTGTGCTGTGCACTTTGTCAGGATTATGAAGACGCTGACGTGTGATGTTTGACAAATGAACGAAATGAGAATCTCATAGAGAAGTTTGTCTTGCAAACAGAGTTTGAATCAGCAGTGCAGGTTAATCTCTTCCCCTCTCTCTCCCTCTCTCTCTCCCCCTCTCTCTTTCTCTCTCCTTCTCTTTTGGGATAAAGGTGGATTAAGCTGGAGCCCTGGGTTCAGGCCACTGGGAGTGTGTGATAGGATTAGTGAAAGAGTGCAGTGAAACACAACGCTGGCATCACACAGTCCTCTGAAACACACACCTGTAGCTGCAGGGTACGGACGCTCTCACACACACAGACAAGAAAACACACAGAGGCTGACATTTTATATAATGTCACAACATGATATATAAAGTTTTTATATAATGTCATGACATATATATATATATAGTATGTTTTATACATATCCAAATCCCTATACATAAAATGTCATATATGTGTTATGTAGAGTGGTGGACAGTTCACCTCATATTCAGCTCATGTACTTCATTACTGTACAATGTCTGTACTTTAAAAAGAAAATTCTGAGACTTTTACATTCAGGATCAAAACATTTAAAATTAGTCTATTTTTACTTGACTACTTTCTGTAAGATATTCTGAAATAACAACTGTCCATAATATACAAAAGAATATGATGCACTTTCACAAATAAATCAAACTTTTTCTTTTGCGCCTTTTACTAAACACTTCCCCTAAATACCAAATGACTTATCATAGCCCAGGCAACTCTGACTAGCTTTTAGAATTTAAAAAAATGTTGTAACATAATATAACAAAAAAACACACATACCTGATATTTCCGAGGTTTGAAAGGAAAACAAACTGAAAATTTTAGACAGAAGACACAAGAAGAGAAATGTTAGAATATCTCACAATACATTTACTTTTGATACTTAAGTGCATTTAAAAGCAAATAAGTTTGTACTTTAAAATATAAATAGGGCACTTATACTTTAATCTGAGTAACATTTTTCCAGGGTTATCTCTACTTCCACTCATTTACTGATTGTATATGAAACTACCAATAAGTAGTATACTTATAGCCCAAATTGCATCTGGATGCAGTAGCAGGACCTTAGACAGGTGGTTCATGTTCAAAAACCATCTGGTGTGGCTGGAAGGAAGCAATTCTGTAATGAGTGGGCCAGAATCAGTGTAAGTTTTAGAGGGGCAACTACATTTTCCCAAAGGTGATATACGTGGTGCCTTACTTTTTTCCTCCAATAAATGAAAGATCATTTGTGTTTTCTCATGTTACCTTGTTCTCATTACCTTGTATTATACTAGATTTTTTCATGAGGCTCTGATATTATTTTGTCTAACAAATTATGCAACAATAGAGGAAATCATGAAGGGCTAATACTTTTTCACAGCTCTGTAACTATGCCATTTATATAAGTTTATTACTGAACATTCAGCAGGTCAGTAAATCAACTCTTAAAAGGCCAAGACCTGCCCACTACCCTTGGCTTTATTACCCAAGAATAGCTCAACCAGTTTGCTTAGTAAATAATAATCCTGGGGTTTTAAGGGGTTAATAAACCTGTTATTATGATGATTTTTTCAGTACTCCACAGAGAGCATGCAGGGATTTACTTCTCAACTTCGCCATGTCTCCATGTGAGTGTGGTGCGTGCAATCTGAGCTACAATCTCCTACCTGTTCTCACACTCTGAAGGTGTAGCTGGGTGCTGGACAGACAGAGAGGAACCAGGCCTTATCTATGTCTTTAATCTTAATTTGTCAGTGAAGGCAAAGAGTGGCATGGAGTGGAGGGAGAGGGACAGAGGGAGGAGAGTAAGGAGAGAGAGAGAGGGGCATAATTGCACCCCTGCTGCTCCATTAAGGTGTCATTCCTCAGTTAACATCAGATAAGATCTCCCCCTAAAACACCTGCAGCTATTTCTCCACTTTAGCCGGTTCTCCCTCACTCACACCTCAAGGGGCTGACAGATTCAAAGGTGAGCACCTCTGAATCCTCTGCTGGACTGCAGTGATGGAGCACGCTGTCTCAGAACCCAGAAGCTTAAAAGCTGAAGCGTCTTGCTCTGCTAACTCTTGTTCATTTAGTGAACTACCATCGTTTACTCGTCTCACTACGATGAACTATTATAGGTGTAAAAACATGTTGATGCATCATGATGCATCTAACTAAAGGGGCTAATTAAAAAGCATTGCTTTTGGAAAGTTGGACTAGATTCAAATTAATAATAAGATTCAGTATTATTCAGTACTCCAAACATATATCCATTATTTTCAAACATGAAAATAAAAGCAAAATTAGCTTGTTTAGTATACATTTAAAAATAACTTAGAATTTTGCCAAAATAATTGAATGGAAGTAAACAAAACTAAAAACACAAAGAACTATGTGTCATATTCTATACGTAGTTGGGAACCCACAGGGTCTTCAAAGAAAGCCTAATAATTTCTACATGTCTATAATTTTATCCTATTTTATGTTATAGAATCATGCTCATGTTTAAACTCTGTGTTGTGGCAATACTTAATATAGAAAATTGTGCAGTCAGGATTTTTCCCCCATTGCTGTTTAGTTAGATTCAACCAAATGAGCTCTCCCAATTGTTTAGTATGTCAGGAGCTAGACTGAAGGCCTTGCATGTTAGATTAACTAGCAGCGTAATTAGGAACTAATTAGAAATCAGTCAGTCACATTTTGATATCCAGTAGATGGGACCACTTTGTGAGATAAAGTGCCACTCTAGGCCTTCGGGAATGTCCTAGATACATCACTGACTGTGATTATGGGCAGCAGCGGGTTCTACAGTAAGCATTTAGTCAATGAGCACTTTAAATTGTAAGAAATTTTAAATGAACAGGAGCACACAGAAAAATCTATGAGCATAAGCTTAAAATGAAATTTTCTTTAGTCCCATTTTCTTTATTCTTCTCATCCGTCAGAGTTCACGAGTCAGATTTGTCTGACAATCCTAAATTCCTACAGTACCTGAGCAACATCTGGAACAACCATTTTCAGTAATTCAGTAGTTGATATTACTTTCTAATTAACACAAACTGTTCCTAAAAGGACCATTCAGTAGACAGACATTTCTTACTGTAACATCTAGATAGCTGAATTAGTGTTTTATAATATAATGCTAATTACATTTGGTTCATTAGAATCTAGATTAGGAGTTGTTGAAAATTAAGTGATAGATATTGTTAAGCATTACTGAATAAAGAGTCATTTTGGAGCATAAAGAACTGGTTCTTAATGTTGAGCTGAGCCAGCAGCTGGATTGGTCATTGTTAGCAATGCATGCGTACAGCTGCATTCCACTGCATTTAAAAACAGCCCTAATATTAACAGCACTCCTATAAACTCTAGGAAATACATATCCCCTGGTTTTCACTTCTCAGTGCAATCAAGTTAAATGCTTGATTTGGGTGTTTTTTCTGCTCTATTACAGCATCACTTAACTACTGTTTTTTGCTTAGTATCCATTTTGGTAGCCTGTTTAAATACCAGCATGCATAGATGCAGCTGTGTTGGCTCATACCACTGGGCAGTGCACTGCAAATAGTCACGGTTATATACCAGGCTCTATGTTGAAATAGCCAACCACCGCAAAGTAAAATATTAGTTAATGCCTGCTACCAGCTCCAAATAAAACACACGGAATGTCTTTTACAAACCTGCAAATATCTAGAATAGACAAAAAATGTTCATGTGCACAGGTGTTAGCTTAATCCTAGCATACTAACATATACATAGAGGTACTGTTGTTCTCATTTTTGAATTTTTTCTGAATTTTTACATGCATAGAAAGGCTAACAATAATAAGGGTTTACACCTACTTATATTTATTGGACAAAATCACTTAAAACAAGTCTAGATAGAAGCTGAATAGTCTTATTATATGCTTATAACCTCACAATGAGAAATATTAGATATATATTAGACTAGATTTAAGCTGTTTTCAAGCTGTTCCAAGATTTTTTTTTGCCATTTAAAGTTTTTTTATTCAGTTATCACTAGATCACCATATCAGACCACAATGGGTCTGTCTTTCAGAGATTCAACATTACTGCCGGGGGTCAATCTGTACCTGACAAGACCACTGTCCCCTTTGGCAGGCCAGCGAGCGGAGCTGACACAGACCACTGACTGATGCAGTGATTGATCGAACAAGTCTGAGCACTTTCTCTGCGCTGAGCCTCATGTCAGAGTCCATGATGAATGAATCAGGCCTAAAAGACAAGGCAGGACTGGCCAAACGAGAGCAGAGATATTTAACCCTCTGACACGCAGTGCACAGTCTGTCGCTCAGATACACTCTGCTACGCTGACCCAGATGACGGAAGACAAGTGTGTTTTTCTAACCTAGACAAGGATTCCACAGCGGTTTAATTTATGACTCTGGTTCTCCACTGCCTGAGGAGATGCTAATGAGGAACATGGCGTCTGGAGCAAATGCCAGCAAAACAGCCATAAAACTGCCAAGCTTATCAATTTGTGCACTTGGTACATTGCATGGCAGTTATATCTTTGTGTAAATAAGTTTAAATTGCATGATACATAGATAGTAACAGCAAAGTAGTTTGAGACTATGGGTCTTAATTAGTGCTTCATCATCTGAATTTGTTTTATCACTTTTAAGAAACTCGAGTTAAATAAAGGTCACAATAGTTATTTGGGATTTTGGGCTTTTAATCTTGTCTTATCAAAGAATAAAATATAACCTAATATAACAATCGTTCACTTTTCTCTACTAATCGACTTTTTACATGTAACTTTATCAGAAACTCTCACCTTTGACACCTTCTGGACAGGAAGTAATTAGCTCCCAATTAACTTATACCCACTAATGACCAGCCACTGGGCATTTCATTATTGAGCAAGCCCTTTCCTGGACTGTTTATTCCCTCTGGTTTGAGTGTTACTATTTTCAAGTGAAGAAAGTTGAACCTTTGATTAGATCCACTGGAATTGAGAAGTTCATGGCACAAAATCGACGCTTGATATCTGCCATATGTGTTTATTTGAATCATTTAGAAATTAGAATCCAGAAAATTTAGAATTTAGAACATTAAGGTCAAAAATAAACACTTTGAATTGAAGAAACTAAAATCCCCAGCAGACGATAGGTGGAAGCATTTGATGTTAATATTCTAAACCAAAATTCTAATTGCTACTTTGAATTAACCAAGACACCAAACGACATGTGAGTCTTTGGAAGATGATAATGTGAACGGCAGCTCATATGGCAGTGTGGCCTTAGCATGATCCTAGGAAAATGCAATGTTCTAGACATTAAATTTGTTCTTTCGATCACACAGTTTAGTCAAAACCTAGATTCCTTTTTACATGATGCCTTCCAGAATGAGCCCTGGTAGCAAACTTAATGACACACTTGATCAAGAGCTCTTTTTGGTCCAAAAATAAGGCTTAAATCATTAAACTTGCGGAATAATTGACACTTAGGTAACACATATACTGTGCATGATCTAACCATTATAACATTCTGAAAAGTGGGGGAAAAAAATCAAAGTAATGTGATTTAAACATAAATCTTTGGGAGTTATAGCTCTGTCTATGAGAGCCCATCTGTAGTCTCCAACGTGTCTTTCTGCCTGTGGTAACTAAAGCTGAAGGTGATGGCTAGGTGTTAAGATGAAAGCAGAGGCAGCCACCGAAGCGAGACGGAGCTGAAGAGATCAGAGACTGCAGGCTGAAACTGAGACAGCGATTCTGGGAGCATCCAAGCTGTTCCATCCTCCAAATGACCGTAAAACAGAAGAGATCCCAGCCGTCCCAGACAGCAGCAGCTGGGATCATTCGTGAAGTCTCAGCAGGTATTTCCCCATCTCAGGCTGATATCATGCAGTCCATTTCTAATTCATTTCAGTGGTTAAACACCATTCACCCTGTTGCTCCTTCATTGCGTAAAGGTCCAGGTGACAGAGTGGTGAAATACAGT
Source organism: Pygocentrus nattereri (assembly GCF_015220715.1). Classification (NCBI taxonomy): domain Eukaryota; kingdom Metazoa; phylum Chordata; class Actinopteri; order Characiformes; family Serrasalmidae; genus Pygocentrus; species Pygocentrus nattereri. The sequence continues at coordinate 33,610,901 of NC_051223.1, forward strand.
AGTGCTGAACAAAACACTGACAAGTCTGGATTACCGAGTGGAACCCGTAGGCTATAAAATATATCAGCACCGTGTGATGTCTCTATATGATGCTGTCAGCCTTGGAAGTCTTTGGCAGCTCCATGTGCTGTTTCACATCAAAATACAAAGTGTCTATGAAGCATTTAACTTTTTGTACATTGAAAGCGTTCAAGGAGTTGAGTCTGAACGCCTTCCTGGAACACAGTATCCAGACTGGTGTCTAAATCCCAGAGCACGTCGTCCAACAAGCAACAACAAACCCAGACCAAATAATTGGTCGGTGTGCCATACATATGCGTGTCTACTAGAAGATTCTAGGATGTTCTAGCATTAACACTGTTCTAGAATGTTCTCCCCATTCACTATATTCTAGAATGTTCTCTCCCATTCACACTGTTCTAGAATGTTCTCCCCATTCACTGTATTTTAGAATGTCCTCTCACATTTACATTGCTCCAGAATGTTCTCTCACATTTACATTGTTCTAGAATGTTCTCTCATGTTCACTCTGTTATAGAATATTCTCTCCTATTCATTGTATTCTTGAATGTTCTACCTCAGTTCCCTCATTTGGTCTCTCAGTTTTTTTCTAAACTTTCAATAACAAGGTCAAAGTGTGGCCCACACATCAAAGTTGGTCCATAGACATTAGATTTGGCATATCTGAAGGTTATCCTAATCCTAATCCCTGACACACATTTTTATTCCACTTTTACTTATTGAACATATCAAATGCTGTATTTTGAGGTATGTTAGTAACAAAATAAATATTATTGTTATAAAACATTTTTAAAAATTCAAACATGTGAAATTAATCTGTCTAATTGATTTGCATATTGTTTTGTCTTCATGGTCCTTGGCCTACCTCAGACATTATACTTACACATTACAGCCCCCCAAGACAATCTGGGCTGCCTACTTTATAGAACAATTGCCAACATTATGAAGGTGGTGTTTAACTTGGCTCTGCTCTTTAAATTGACAAAGTTAAATTAAAAACATGATCAACAGCATAAAACTTTACAATATATAGATTTTTATGAGACCCGACGAACTTCATTAAAGTTTACCAATGTTTATAATGTCCAAATCTTTTTTTGCTGTCATTGCATTTATTTGTCCAAAAGTGTAGACAATTACTGAAATGTGATGAGTCTATGGCTCAGGAGTCCTTTCAGTAAAACTCCAATTCGTGTCTGAATTTTAGACACTAAAGCTCTAGCACTCTTGTCAGTCGACAGCCCATCTTTTCTAAGGTATAATTTAGTTCTCTGCCACAAAAAGCCACACATGAGCTTTAAAGGCATGAGCTCCTTCCTCTGTTGACTAAGACTCCACCTCACCGCCTCTTTCTGTCACAGGCATGCCACGGGTTCACACTTACCGCCCGACAACAGTACAAATTAGCACCCCATTCCAGGCCTCTTCACGCTGAGCCACAGGAACGCCATGTGGGAATTTGATATGAGTTCTCCTCAAAGGCTGCTCTTCCAATCGTCCAAGTGAGTGAGGTCAGGACTTTTAAAAAGCAGAGTGGATGTCACCCCCCCCCCACCCCACCCCCACCCTGCCCGTTTTCTCACTTTACCTTACAGTCTCTCATCATTAAAGTGCTATGAATGGAGAGGTGGTAATAAATAAGGTTTCTCATTAGTTTTGAGAATGGAAGGGAAACATCTTGAATACACACCTTGTGTGGGTGGCAGCAGATAATAGAAGTGTGGATCATATGAGATGAGTTGTTGCTGTCATAAGGAGTGGAAGGCAATGACAACATCAAGATACTGAAAGCATTAAGTGAAAAGTTCAGATGACAAAACGTGGATAAGAATTTTCTTCACATTTTGTGGCAATTCATCACCTGCTGATAGGTGTCAGCATTGCGAGGATGAAGGCAGAGGAAGGGGGATTGGCAAAAGAGAGAGAGAGAGAGAGAGAGAGAGAGAGAGAGAGAGAGAGAGAGAGAGCACGAGCAGGAGAAAGAAAGAGAGGGATCATTTTGCCTCCTGCATTGTCTGTGCACTTAAGCTCCAGTCAACAGGTGGGTGTGACAGTGAAGCCCCCAGGGGCGACACTCAGCTCACCTCTTTTGTCATCCCTCCATCCTTCCAGCTCTCCATCTCTCTCTCTCGCTCTCAAATATTCGCCTGGAGCACCGGCACTTCCTGCACATTCCACTCTTCTCCATTACACCGGGAAAAAAGGGGGGGGAGGATGGGGGCAATGCATGGAGGGTTAGTCCCAAGGTGGACCCTATGCTGACCCCATGTATTGATGACTACATATTAGACTTGACCGGAAGAAAATCAATCAGTCTTCTGTCACCTTAGACAGGCCAATCTGTAGATGTTAATTTGTTACATTCAGCCAGTTGTTGGTGAGTTCATTTATTCTGATCTCAAGAGTTCAGTTCTGTTAGCAGGTAAAATACTACAGTGTGAAACGGTCAATAGCTAAACAATCACTTATTTACAAAGACATTCTTGATAATTTATTCTAAACAGAATTAAAATTGCTTAAATCCAAAAATATTTAAGTTATCTACAGAAAGCCATTCTCTCACAGACAGATGTGTATCTGATGTATATAAGTGTAAGCAGGGATGGGATGATATTTAGGGGATAAGTTTGTACTAATAACGTTAATGGACCCATGCTTCCTACGTATACTGTTAAATAGTAGTTATTGGCTTGGACATATAATTCTAGGAAAAATATATACTCTATAGTGGCTATGGAACCTTTAAAATCTCAAATAGAGAAATTGTTTATTGAAGCACTTTCTTTAAGAGACCAAACCAAAAGTGGTTTTCCTCAGGGACCATAATCCCATGAGGCCTCTGGGCACAAATGTCTTTGGAATCCTCCTTAGATAGATAGATAGATAGATAGATAGATAGATAGATAGATAGATAGATAGATAGATAGATAGATAGATAGATAGATAGATATTTGGTGATTATATATTCAAGGGGTGTTAATTCATTTAATTTTTTGCATCTTCAGTGGACTGACAATGTGGCTCCAGAACACACATATATACAGTGGTGCCGGTGTGATGTATGAGCTGAGTAACCCGAGCTGAGAGAGACATGGGGGAATAAAACAGACCTGAGTGACACCCCGGCCCCACATGGCCCCTTTTAGCTCTATAGGGGCCATGGGCACCCACTGCAAACATGCCACTCACTCCAACAGAGATTAATCACCCAGCACACTACTGCTTCACATGAGCTGCTAACATATCAGGAGCTCTCAATCAGAGGACATGCTATATGTGTGAGCACAAGATTGTATTTAACTTTGTGTACAATATTTTGATTTTTTCAAATAACAGTTATCATGTTGATTATATTTATAATTGCAAAGTCTAGTATACTTTTTATGGAACAACGGGTCAAATTAAGTTAAGTACACACATGACAAAAATGACAAATATTTCATAGGACCTGCTATAAAAACAAACCATTAATATCTAAAAATCATAATTTAAACTGAAATTTTAATTTATTCCAATTTACATGGAATAAGGCATTTGGTTTTCACTACACCAATTATTTTAAATATAGAATAATGAGGAAAATCTGCAGAGAAAAGTAGACAACCTATTTAACTGAACTTGACACAATTTGCACTATTTGCGTATTACATGGCTGTTTAAAGGTGTACGCATGAAAAAATGTAACTCTACGTAGATAAATTTTGGGAACATAAATTATGGTTACTGAATTGTAATGAACCTGTTTAAATTGATGGCCTAAAATTCATCAATATGCATAAAATCACAGGGAAATTTTAGGAGGGAAAGAGTTTTTTTTTAAGACTGCTTTTTTAAAGGATTCTCTCATTCAGGGTCATTTTTTTGCACTTAGAAAACCTTCCATAGGGTGTTGTTTCTCCTTTTTGGCACCTAACAGTGTAAGAATTCATTGTTTTATTGCATGCAAAGCAATTCCTGTGCATATTCTCTGTCTAATATAATCATGCACCGAAAGTTTTTCTTGTGTTTTATAGCTTAAGACGTATATTATACATATATTTTGGCTTTGGACTGGACTTTGATATAATGTAACCAGCAGAGGTCCCCATTGAGCTCTGTGTCACACTGCCAGAAAAACAGCATGAGTGGCAATATCAGTAAAGCAGTATGAAGAGCTGAGAGATTTCAAAACACTATAAAACCAGAGATGTATGGGAACTATCATCTCGGAGAGCGTAAAGGTGATTTATCTCATCACACCAGCACAGCAAGAGGCTGAACTAACCAAAGCAAGACTGAATTTAAGGGCTTTTGCTGGCTCCAAAAGTCTGAGAGCAACTGATCTTACAAACACCTTTCTCTTTTTATACCATCTCCTTTGTATTAGTGTTATTCTTTAAAATAGCATAATCTGATTGACATAAAATATGGAAAAGTTGCAAAACCAACGACGAGTTTCAAATCTCTATGTGTAAAACAACATGAAATCTGTTTATTTTGCCTCATGGGTCAGACTCAGTGGGGGGGTCAGCTGTGAGGGTAAATCAGTTCAGTGGGTGACTCCAAACATTATTCCTTCTGATCTTTAATCCTTTAAGTTTGACACAAACACTTCGCATTGGAATGCCTCCTTGTCGCGGCCAGGGCTGCCTGTAGGGAACCCAGTTCTCGCTGTCAGTCTGAGTATCTATCAGCTGGATTTAGTTCGAAATACCTTAGCTCAGGGCTAAGCCTCCAAAAGTCTGAAAACACTGCTGCTTACAGTGATCATAGATCACAATGGACGATGGCCATAGTTCCTCAAGCTGAACAGGTTTCAGAATTTTAGCATGACGCTGTAAGAACACATTTACAGCTGAGCCTGAACTATTAAAACATGAGCATGATCGCATATTCATATCAGCACTACAATTTGTAGTCAGTTACTGGGAAAAGTTGAGTCAAGAGTTAGTTAATATTCACCTAAGCAGAAGAACGCTGGAGCACAGGAATATGGTGCAACTAATAGTGTACCTAAGCACAAGTAAGTAGTGATATTAATGAACAGTGTACCCCAGCTTGGGTAAATAGTTACACCAGTGGGCAGTGGACTCCATCATAGGTAAATAGTGATACCAGTGGGCAGTGGACTCCATCATAGGTAAATAGTGACTCCAGTGGGCAGTGGACTCCATCACAGGTAAATAGTTACACCAGTGGGCAGTGGACTCCATCATAGGTAAATAGTGATACCAGTGGGCAGTGGACTCCATCACAGGTAAATAGTTACACCAGTGGGCAGTGGACTCCATCATAGGTAAATAGTGATACCAGTGGGCAGTGGACTCCATCATAGGTAAATAGTTACACCAGTGGGCAGTGGACTCCATCATAGGTAAATAGTTACTCCAGTGGGCAGTGGACTCCATCACAGGTAAATAGTTACACCAGTGGGCAGTGGACCCCATCATAGATAAATAGGGGCACCAATGGGCAGTGGACCCCTTCACAGGCAAATAGTGACAACAATGGGCAATGTACCAGTGTAAATAGCTTTTCTTTATTTCTTTATTTTGTTATTTTTTGTGAAGGATAGAGTTTATATTCTTTATCTTATTTTTATGTTTAGTTTTAATATATATTGTCTATATAGTAAAAAAAACCTTGTTAAGTACTTAACAAAGTTAATTACTTGCTTGCTAATTCTCTACTTGTTACTTCTCTTTTTCTTGAGTACATTGCTGTTCCTTTGCTGCTGTAACACTAAGAATTTCCCCATTGTGGGACTAATAAAGGATTATCTTACCTTATCTTATCTTACCCATCCCAGGTAAGTAGTGACACCAAAGGGCAGTGTAACCCAGCACAAGTAAATAGTGACACCAATGGGCAGTGTAACCCAGCACAAGTAAATAGTGACACTAATGGGCAGTGGACCCACGTGCAAGGAAAGTCACACTCACAGATAGTGTATCTGAACACAGGTAAACACTGACACCAATGGTCAGTGTACCAAGTGGACACTGTATATAAATACAAGTAAAGTCACACTAATGCACAGTGAACCCAAGGATAAACACTTCACCTGATCTGCCCTCCATGAGTTCATCCAGGCTATTTATTGTAAGCACAGAAACCAGCATCACACTTTACTCAAATGTTGCTAAGCTACAAACCTCACTGGTTGGACATTGCTGGATAAGTAAAAAAAATGATGCCAAATAAATACATCTGTTATAAGTTAGTAAATACAACACACTTTGTATTAACAATAGCTTTACTGTAACCACACTTACATGACCTCACCACATTAAACAATTCCTCATCCATCAGGTCAAACAAGCCAGGGTGCACATTTTGGAGCCTGTCCTACTGTCTATAGCTTCAAATTTCTCTGCTTCTTCCAAGTCTTGCTCAAACAGCTCAGTAGCCATTCAGTTTGATTCAGATCATCTCAGGCTTTGTCAGTAAATTTCTAGTTATATGATCTGGCCTTGTGTAGAGGCGTCAGACTAAATCAGGTATTGTCTAGCAATGCAGGTTCTCTTACCTAACACAATACTGTCTTTGCCACGGGCTGGCATAAGCTTGGCATAGAGTCAGAATCAATGTTAAAACATTCAGATGGTTCCCTTTTTTATCAGAAGGACAGAAAGAGAATGAGAGAGGGACTTAGAGACTTCACTTCAAAACAAGTCATGCTTTATTTCACCTGCTGCCTCTCATTCATACACGCTCACATTTCTCAGCATGTGTAAATGTCTTCCTACAGCAAAGCTTCTCCATTGACCTCCAACTTTAAGCAGAAATGAAAACCTTTTAGTCGAGTCAATTTTTATTAATAAATTCTTTATATTTCACAATACAGTCATACTATATAAACGTATAGAGCAGTGGTCTCCTGCCCTATCATCAAGGGTCCAGTTTAGGTTTAGTTTTAGGTTTAAGATTATGTTTCCACTCAAGAGTAATGCACCAATCTCTGCTGGTCAAGAGTCATTCAGCTCAGGTTTAATTAGTGCTATTTTGCTCAAGTCTGAGTCTTGAATCAACATGTTTTTTTTTCCATTCTCTGCAACTTGTCATGGTCTTGCCCAGTGTTCTGGACAAATTTGGTCTCAACTGAAAGCAACTACTGTTAAAAATCTTCTGAAAAAATGGAAAAAAAAACTTACCCACTAAATTTAGAAATGGACTGTTGGAGACACATCTTAAACTTTCAGTCAATTCTGCATTTGTGTTTGTAAGTAGGAGAAAAGATATTATATAATGACTTGAATTTGATGAAAGCAGGGAAAAATGTTTCACCATGTTCATAAATTCTTGACATTGCAACAAACACAAAAGAGTCAGAAGTAGAGACGTGCTGAGTCTGAATATAAAGTGAATGCAAATGTAATTCGTAAATACGTAATTATGTAATAATAAGGTTAAGTATAGTAAAATGAAAGTCATTTCTCTTTCCAATTAATTACTCCTGCCCCAAGTGAACCATAACCCCAAACTTTCCCCCAAAACTATCATGCGGACTGTACGTTAAAGTTTTCTAAGCTTAATTCATTGAATTAAATGTTTTACTCACTGGTTAAACCAAAAATGTAGACCCATTCTCGTCCTTTCTGAACAAGAGCCCTACTACGTATCAGAGTTTTGCACTTGCACATGAATTAAGAGGTCTTCAGAAGATATCTCTCTGCCACTCATACTCAACATTACTACATCCCTACCCTGTATTTTTCCTGATCATGTTAATATGTGAAAGGAGCTTCGCAGGCTGGTGAAATAATAGCTTTATACATAAGGCAACGTCCACAGCTGCCTGTTTCATTAAGTATAATTGCTCGACGATTGCTCCCTTTATTAAAGGTGACTGGAACACTCTCAGATGGGGTCAGTAATATGTGACGGAGATGACTGTGTGTGTGTGTATGTACAGTGGCTATGGAGGCCTCTAGGATCATCCTAATGAGAGAGCTGGAGAAATTGAGCTATTATGATGTCAGACCTCCTACTATTATGGGCCATTAGAACCACACAGCTTCACATTCAGTCCCATTATATTTATTGGACAGAGAAACTGATTGATGTTGACCTGGTTCAAACTCTTCATACCATGCACACTTGACCCTGTGCCATCCTCTGTGAGCAGAGTTCAGCTATGGAAAATGTTCACTTAACAATCCACAGAGAAAACATAAATGCATGACAGAATCCAAATGGAATAGTGAAGGAAAGAACAATTTGTCTTACTGTCATAAAGTAATTTTTGAAATATTTCTAGCTTGATCATTGACTATATTCCAAAGCAGTCCTCCTGTTTTTCCCGTTTATGTCCAGTAAAGTAGAGGGAGAGAGAGAGAGAGAGAGAGAGAGAGAGAGAAAGAGAGAGAGAGAGAGAGAGAGAAAGAGAGAGAGAGATAGATAGATAGATAGATAGATAGATAGATAGATAGATAGATAGATAGATAGATAGATAGATAGATGTTTATAATTTTCACTTTTTTATTTAATTCATATTCTAATGTTGATTTTGACTGCATGACTTAATTTAATTTAAAAAACCTTATGTGGTTTGATTTATTTGAACATACATTTTCCTAAGATTTGTACACTGGCGAGCCCTGGCAGACAAAATATAGACCAATGGGCATCTAAAATTTCATGTATGGACATTAATGGGTTAGATGAACTTTGCTAATCCAAACTGAGTCAAATGCAGAAATTTCAACAACTACAGAACATTATGACAACGAGCCAGCTAGGTAAGTGATCATGTCTGACAAAACTAATGTTATTCATGTGTATTGGACAGTCCATCAGTTGTGCTCATTCTTTATGTATGGTAAAGCTCAAACTCATCATGTCCACACTACTCCATGCATATAAAATTAAGTTGATGTGTCCTTATGCATTTGCATTTCTTCCTTTCTTACCAGCTTATCACTTTGACACCTCCACAAACAGTGTAGTCAACCTCGATGTGGTTGTAAAACACTGATGGCTATGTAAGGCAGCTACTGTGTAGGGGAAAGTGCTTTCAAATAGTAGACTGGGTTGAAAATGTCAAACACAGGGCTTTTGAGGCATTGCAAAAGAAAAAAATACTTTCTTTGTTATTTATAGAATTTGAAAATACATCAGCCCTATACCATATGTCAAAATTTCATGATGAATGGCGCAAAATTACTTGTCCCATTAACTTTCATTCTAAGTTAAGACAATTTCTTCCTTCTCCTGGAAAGTTACCATTTTGGAGGTACAGTTTTGTCACGTTCCAAATGGATTTACAGCATTTTTGAATGAAACTCCTCATTTGCAGGTGGCTTTCCCAGACTTAGAGATGGAGAAGATCTGGAGAACCCAGCCACCATTGGCATGCAGATTCTGGCCACAAGGCTAGCATTCAATGCACAATCTCTCACTCAATCAACCAATGAACATCTGAAGCTAGGAACAGGTTGGGGGTGGGTTGAGGCATGCCTCTGGGCCAGACCTGTGTCTCTCTCTCTTTCTGTGTCTCTGTCTCTACCTCTCCTCCAGACAAGTCTTGGCCCATCAGCCCGGAGACACACAGAGAGCATGCTGGGTCCAGACAGACAGACTGGCCAGAGAGCCGCAGCCCCCTCCACACATACATGCTCACTCACCCACCCTCCTACGCCTTCCAATTGAGCTTAAACTGCAGGCAGCTTGTGCCATTAGCATAATGATGAGATAGTGACACCTCTCTTTCATTTGTATCAGGGGACAAAAAGGGCAGGGTAATGGCAGGCATAATTACTCCATTTAGCGAGGGAGGGGCACTAACATTAAAAGAGAAAAAAGAGGGGTATTTGAATAAGGTACAGCCCCCTAATGAAAAAACAGCTAGGTGCCCACTGGTAAGCCTAAAGTTTTATGACACCTTTCTATAAACTAAGAATAGCTCAGCCAGTTGGCATTGAAGTTCTTGTAGTTCTTGAGCGATAAGCCATAGTTTGTAATAAGCCTTGGATTGTAAAACTGACAAAACTGTTAAATTTTGTTGCTCACTGATGTTGACAAGCAGAGCCGACACACCCATCAGACTGACTCATTATGAGTTTCTAATGGCCAGAAGCTGCAGAACATCTCTGTTCACACCCAAGTCTTATAAATATCTATTGAACTTCAGCTAACATAAAACAATGCTAGAAAACTGTTCTATTTGAGTCCTGTTTGAAGTTATTTGAAAAAAGAGCAATTGTTCAATTATATTACTTAAATTGGTCAACATGCTTTCATTCTCATTGGTTGTTGGTAGTTCTTGTTTGTAAAGCACTGCCATTTCTCAAAATGATTATCATGAACCTAAAGCTAATGGGAAAAACATGTTTATTTTAGACACACTTCATACCCAACTCTTGATTAGCTTCAGTCGTATGCAAAAGTTTGAACACCCTGATCAAATTGTTATTTTGTTGATTTTAAATGAAAAGAAATAATCACATTCTCTGAAGGGAGCAAACTTAAATGTGGTATTTTCTGTTACTTTTAGTGCACCATTTCTATTTATTTGGTGAATTAAACATTTTTAAAAAATGATAGAATATGAACTTTTGCACAAGCCACATTTTATGTTTTATTTTTCCAGAGTATATTAACCCACTACATGGCCATGGGCCCGCCAGTGGCCCAAAGTTTTATTACACACTTCTATAACCTAAGAATAGCTCAAACAGTTGCATTGAAGTATTTATATTTACGGAATAATAAACCTTAGTGTGTAATAAGTCGGGATTTTACGGTGTTAAATTCACCAAATAAACAGTAATTGTGCATGAAATGTGTTGAAATGTGTTCTCTGTAGCAGATTAGTACGTATTTTCATTCCAACAAAACATGCCACTTTACTGGGGGTGAAAAAAACATGCCACACTTTTGCATCCCACTCTACACCGCTGTGCTAAGAAGGTACATTAAATCTGTTTCTCAGCAGATAAATACAACCCTTGGGCTCTTTGCAGAGAGGCTCTCCAAATCAGCATCCAGCAGCCTATGTGTGCATGATGAAACATACTATAGCATCCTTTCATCTCTGTTTGCTCACAGGGTGAATGAGCATAGGAGAGCAGGGAGCCTTAAGAAGACTAAAGAGTGTGTGTTGTCATCGGCGTAACTGACCCTGAGAAGAGTGTTTGAGCGGGGTCACCATGCTGAGAGCCAGCAGGGGTTTAAAACAACAACGACCCTCTAAAGCGCTTTCCTCCAGCCCAGAGACTAACCTCACAGGCCTACACACCTACAAGGTGAAAGGAAACTGTACACAGTCTCAATATCGATTGTTGTTCAGTACATTTGTTGGATTGTTCTAGTAAACTGACTCCTGTCCTTAAAAGAAATACAGCTTCTGGGTGACAGCTCCTCTGATTCTTTTAGAGGTGCTAGAGGTACTTATAGTGGTTTATTAGAAAGTGTCGCTGTGGTGAAAAGGAAAAAAATCTTGTGAAAACCTACCAGTCACTTTACTGCCAGTCTCTAATCCCAGTGTACGTTTGGTTTTGATTGAGATGTCTGAATGACATTTTAAAGGGAGTCAAGTTCTTGTAACTTAATATACTGGATATCGGTACACGTCGACAGCTGAGAATGCACTTTTCAACCTTTTTTGCCAGTCTCTCTATCACTCTCTCTCTCAACTCCAAAAGCTCTTGACTAAACAGTCATACACTCAAAAAGCTCTCCTCCTAAGACTCTTACTGCAAAATGATGGTTCAAATGTCTCATGAATAGGAGTGCCAAAAATTCAAGGCTGAAATTGGCCCATTTCAAGTGGGGGCATGTAGGTGCTGCAGTCTCTGTGATGTTGGTTTCACGGCATACTTGCGTTGTCATCATCATACATCTCTCTCTCTCTCTCTCCCTCTTTCATTCAGCCTGTGTGATGTCATGGATCTGGAATGTATTCTCATGACAACAGCGAGTGGAAATTATGTTGTGCTGGCTATGCGACTGTTGGTGAACTACAGCCTTGTGTACAGGTAGACCTACAGGCGCGTCTGTCTGCCTGTCCCTCTTCCACACACACACAGACTGTGTGTATTTGTTTTGTTTATGAATGACATGTAGAGCTATGCTAGGTCAACAGTGTCCAGGTCAGCAGTCTCTGGCACTAACAAGCATGGCTGTGTTACTACCAGCACTTTAATGAGCATCTCCAGCGCTCTTCCTAATTGTTGTTTATGTAAATGTCCTGATTCATCATGTGAAATGGGCATGTTTTATGGCACATACATCATCTGTGAAGATATGCAGGAGTACACATGGATTCCTGATTAAACGTGAAATTAAATTAAGTACTTACACATGATAATTATGTTGATGTAACATTTCATCGCCGCCCAAAGAAAAATACATATTTTAATTTTTGTTGATTTTTTTGGAGCCCTTAGCTGCCCTTTATATCATGTGAAAATTTCACGATGAATAAAAATGATCAAAAATCACCTGAAATAAAGCCTAGTGTACATTATGTTACACTAAAAGTTAAGAATATTTTTGCCTTCTCCTGTAAAGATTTTGGAGATACTTGTTTTTCTTTGGAAAACGACAATGTTTTTCATGTTAAACATTAAATGATATCATCAGTAATAGACTCTTTACAGATTAAATGTACTAGTTATGGTGGTTGTATCTGTTTTATGATCTGTTTTTGGAGCTTCATTACAGGCATCATCTTTCTCAGGTGCATGTGTGAAGTAAATAGCTCTGGTGACCAATTACATTACCCACATACAAATGTAACTAAGAAATCAAGACCACCTGTAGTCTAATTATAGTTAACTGTTCACCAGAAGGCACAGTGAGTAGCGCTGCTGCCTCACAGCAAGAAAGGCCTGGTTCGATTCCCCCTGATAGGTGACCAGGGTCCCGTGACTGTGGAGCTTGCATGTTCTCTCAGTGTCTTTGTGGGTTTTCTCGCACAGTCCAGAGACATGCAGTCAGGCCAATTGAACACATCAAATTGCCCCTAGGTGTGAATGTGTGTCTGGCCCGCAATGAACATGCTGACATGTCCAGGGTTTTTCTGCCTTCCGCTGAAATTGGCTCCAGCACCCCCTGTAACCCAGAAGGATGTTCAGCAGAAAACACATGGACAGCTTCACAAACTTTAAATAAAATTCCAGCGACAGTGGTGGAAATGGGAATTACTGAGTTTCTGATTAATATCTTATGAGCAAAGAAGGGCTGGAATATAACAGTTGCTGTCCATGCAGTGAGGCATTGATCACCTTTTCACCGCATACACTACTAAAGTTGAGGGGGTGGTTACTCTTAAGATTCAGGTCTTTCTTCTTCTCTTTGGGCTGATAGCAGCTGCCTCAGAAGTCTGAGATGCTCTTGAAGTGCCAGAGGGATTACGGTTAAAAACAAAAGCAGTGGCGTGGAGGGGGGGGACATGCCCGGCCTGGCCTGGCCTTTAACACAGGATCATCCCAGACTTACATAGGCTAGGCTGAGAAAGAACACTTACATCTGACAGACCAAAGAGAAAGGTGTGTGTTGGGGGTGGGGGGTCTCATTCTACCTGTGTGGATTAAAACATAAAAGGAGAGAAGGGAGAAGATAAAAGAACAGTAAAGAAGGTGTATTCAGATATTTATTTTTGTGATTCTGTGTTCTCTTTACCAACCGCCCCCCTTCTATAGCCTAAGAATACATAAGAATAAGAATGCAATGCTGACTTGCTTTGTACTTAATACATATGATCTCTAATATAATATGCCTTGGATTGTATGGGTTAAGTTAGTGACTGTCTATAGTGGATTCTTAGACTGAAGAACTGCCATAAAAATGATAAATATACATATATTTTTAAATAACATCAATATTACTTTTTAATTACTATTAATATTAATGATAACAACAGAAAATACTTTATAAAAGGCATGTCTTTCTTTAGACATTTTTGTTCAACCTGTTGACTTTAGTTGAGTTTTAAGGAGACGCATACGCATTAAAATGATCTTTACTTCTAGAACTTGTGACTTACATTGTTCTCAAACAAATCAGTCCATGCTTTTCGTTAGCCAGACCTTAGGTCTTCTATGCATGAGCAGTTTCTTCACACCAGAATTTGCTACAGTGTGACCGCCAAGTGTGTTTTGACACAGGCCATGGATAAAGGATGATCTACCCAGAGATCCACAATGTGGGAACAAAGCCACTTCCTTGCAGGGATTGTCAAAATAGGTTGAGAAGGCAGACAGAGCAGGGATATGTTACATTGTTGTGGGGATTGGCTTTCCATGCCTACAGATGTGAAGACAAGCTCAAACTGAGGATTTAACAGGCATCGCTCTAGTCAGTTAATCCATCATGTCTTTGATACAGGCAGCAGGCTACTTATATGGCACCTCATGAGCCTTCACACTAGAAAATACAATGGCATCTTACCTGTTTCTATCTCCATTTTTAAAAATCAGTTCTAGTTGCCTTCATTTTTGCCAAATAGTTTGTTGCTTTGCTTATAGGGAATAAATATAAGGAATAAGGTTTTATAGATATCTGCTGCTGGAGTTGAGGATATAGTTGTATAATTAGGCCTTGTTCTTTACTTTTAACTGATGCTTGACTTTATTTGGAAGTAGAGAATTTTGTTAGTATTTTAACTTGAGAGAAAGGTATTGTGTTTTTGTATCTACGTTTGTGCCTTTTTCTGTTTGGTTGTTTTTGGAGAAAGTAAAAAAAACTTGTTTTTGTAATTGCTTGACTTGGAAATTGCAGAGTCAATTGAATAAAATTGTAACAATTGTGTAATAAATGACATAATTTGCTCTGTAATTACATAATTACATTTGAATAGTACAGCAAAATGAAAGCAATGACCTAAATGTTAGTATTTTTGACATGATTCCAGCGCACAAATGCAAACCATCAGACTGAATGTTTCTGACAACTGTGATATCTATTAGGTCTAGATTTCCATGTTAATGTATAAGCAAAGTCAATGAATTAATCCACAATATTCATCAAAATCTGTCACACAGCTACAAACTGGCTAAGTCTTCTCACACTTGCTCCCACAATAATTCTAACAGCTGAGTGAGGAGAGAGCTGCGATGCGTTCTGTATAAAATCATCCATATGGCAGTTTGCTCACACCCTGGATCCCATGCCATTATCAGCCCATAGATTACTGCCTTTATGGGCCCAGAATGGAGGTGGATGAAACCAAACCAGGTCATGCCAATAGATAGGCATTATCTTCAGCTATCATATGTACACTTCATCTTTTTACAGCAGCGCTGGGAGCTCCCTGCTGAACACGGCCAATGGGAGTACTAAAGAACTGTCAGCATACTGTACCCTTAAATATTTAACTTCCTCAAGAGATCTACCCGTGAGATGTGATCGTAGCCCATAATTCTGGCTGACTGGGAAAAGCAGATGTGAAGTTTTGGAATCGGTGCCCCAATATCATATTTACAGAGCAGACAGCCTAGAGAGCATGCCAGGGTCAGCTTTCATACTGCCCAGGCACTCTGGGCATAAAAGCAGTTATGAGGTAAAGACATATTGACCCAGTCCAGACACAGCATTTAATGTGACTTTGATTATGATGTACAGACCGTAGGATGACAAAACCGTTGCTGTTATAAATCATGACACTGGGATCAGACTGGCCAGCCTGGGATAGCTATTGTGTGTAATAGCCTGTCCAGTGATTTTATATAGGGTCGGATAAAACGTGGTAGAGTATTAGGAGGTCTTCTCAGCATGTCATTAAATCCTGGCAATGCACAGAATCACCGCCTGACTTGTCACTGAAACAGTGACCACGCCATTATTTATAACCTGTTGAGCAGTCCAATTAACTTCACATTAGCTTTATCATAGAAAATTTCAGAGTGGAAAGGTACGATGCACCTTATAATATAGGCAGTATTTACACAGACTTCATCTCATCCCGTTTGCAGCAACTTTATTTTTTATATAACCACTGTCCAAAGAAAAACAAGTACCTCCAAAAAGCAGCCACAGCAGAAGACAAAAGCCTTCGTATATTTGAAAGAAAGTTAATGTAAAGAGGTTTTTCAGGTGATTTTGGAACACTTCTATTGATCCATCCATCATGAAATGTTCACACAATATAATACCAATTACGTAGAATATACATAGGTTTTTTGACAGTGACAATATAATGGCAAGTTTTCATTGTAATTTGGGATATATGTCGAGTAACATTCAATAGTTCTTCATGTGTCCACAATCCAACTTGTTTTGAGTCTGTATGTTTGAGGTATCAGTCAATTTAAACTCTGAGTGCACAGGGACATGCCTTGCTGATGTTACTAATCTCTATCAAGCAAAGGCATCTGCTAAGGCTAACTTCAGGGAGTGGTGTTTCACACCTTGGAGAGAGCAACTCTATCCGGTCCATGATTTACCAGCCTGCATTCTGTCACTTACTGGATGACTGCACTCCCTCAGGCAGCCCTGAAACACAGGCCGCCCTCAGCACATCTCCAACAGCAGCAGGAGTTCCATATCACCCTCCTCTGCCTCCACTTAAACACTCTGGACTTTAACAACATGAACACAAACTTAACATATGAGCTGAAGTAGCAAAGCCAAAAAGGGTTAAGCCTTCTGCCAGTAAGTGCACCAAAAAATATTTAAATAAGAAATTAATTAAATTATTTATCAATACAGTAGTACATAATTTACCATGGACAGTAAGTGTAGTTTTGCCAGTAAAACACTACACAACATCAGATTAAAGGTACAGTTCAAATATTTGCTGTTTTAAGCTGATTAAACATCTAAAAAGTTTTCAGAACAATTTAACAAACTATTTGACATTCAGTTAACTCAAACCTGTAGGTCAGCCACAAATAATGGAAGTTTTTCTGATGACGTATTTTATATTTACTAGTACTGTTACAATTTTGTTCAACTAAGTAAAATAAACGTTTTTACCACGTTTCTAATTCTTTGTTCAGACAGCAAAAAATGTTACATAGGCCAACACATTTACCTGGATTTTTATAGCGATATGTTACATTTTGAAGGTAAAACAATAACATATCGTGAAATGTTTTTACAATGTATTAAATGTTTATGGATACAGGAACTTGACTTCATGGGCTACTGCAGTGCAACCATCTAAGCATTCCCTCCAACAGCATGCAATCGTTAGCTTGAACCCCAGTGATGCCAAAGCCACCTATAACTAGGAGCCCGAGAGGAGGAAAAAAGGATTTGTTCAATTCCACCAGCAGCACCTGATTTAATTTAATGAAGGATTGATTAGATAAACTAGGTACTGGAGGGTAACTGGAAATGCTGGACGTCCTCGAGGAGAGCATTCGCAATGGTAAATATTAATGTATTGTTTATTTGTATTCATCATAGTTTGTTAGTGTTTTTTGTTTTCTGAAAAAAATAAATAAATGCCAAAGAAATGGCTTTACATCTCATTTTCCCAGATGGCCTAAACTTTTTTGAGAATATAATAAATTCAGTTTGTTGTGATTTTAACGGAAACGTCTTACAACACTTACATTACTGGAAGCACGGAAACCTGTGGAACTTGAGCAGCCCACAAAAAACCTATAGAGTTTTCTTAAATGACTTTGATTACAGGTTTTAATGGCTGTGTTTAATAGGCCTGTATTACATCACCAGTCTTGAAGAATGCAGTTTTTCTGCATGGCAAGAATGCACTAAACACACCAAACCAACTCTACCAAAACCCTCCCCATTCCAGGTGCTGTAAGGTCAGGATCAGGTAGCAGGTGTCAAAGGACAATGATATTTCCTTTTACCGCTGTGGGAACTGGGATTAGTTGAGTTTAGAACACTAAACTTGTGCTTTTAAGCAGGAGCAGATCCTGAGGTCTGGGGCTCTGTGGGGTTCAGAAGAGCCTGAAACCCTTCATTAACATCTTAGCTCACAGGAGTGAGGGACAGAGCAGGACCACCACTCAGGACCCCCAGGCAGGACAACAAGAGCTGATCCCTGCGCCTCAGTGGGATGGGGGGGGGGTTACCAGGGCCTCAGGGCCTGAGTGGACAGTCTGCCAGGGTTTGTGTGGAACAAGAGCTGGACAATTTCATTACCTCACATTACTGCATCGCCACTGAGCGTACACAGCAAAATCAGCAGCGAATGAACTATCAGTCTATTTTTTTCACCATGTACAGATAAATTCCAAATGAAGGGCTCTTTAACAGAACATATACAAAATCAGATATTGTATTTTTTTAAATATGAGGTTAAAATCACATAAAACATTTAACTAAATAATACATAACATTGACAGTTGTGTGCAAAGGTTTGAACACCCCAGATAAATTTACGTTTTCTAGGTTTTCTAAGTGAAAATCAGTTAACACATCCTCTACAGGGAACAGGCAAATTTACAAAGTTCTGCAGATTTTAGTTCAGTTTCTACTGATTTGCTGACTTTAGCACACACCATGCCCCATATCTTTCACACAGGCCACATTGGATGTTTTTTTGTAATGTGGTAAATACAGTAAATAAACAATAATTGTGCATTAAAATGTGCAGTAAATCTGTTCTAGGCTGTGTTGACCTATTTTTACTTGGAAAATCAAGCGAACAGGTGGTTTGACCAGGTGTGAACAAACGTGACTGCGTAATCAAGGACACAGTAGAAGTTTAAATAAGGCAGATTAAAGTGTAATGAGTGCCCGTAACGCAGAACTCTCTGTTCGATCAAGTAAATTAGATAATACTAAACTTTTCGTTCACTTTAAATTAAATCAATTCAAACCAAAGCAAACAGTGGAGGGCAGAAGAGTCGCCCATACGAGTCTCCACACAGTTTCGTCGGGGTATGTAAAGAATATGTAAGATGTAAATGCAAAGAACAACGTTATGCAAATGAATAGAAACCAATGAGCCGTAGTTACGGACGTTTCTAGAGAGTTTGTTGGAGGCATCGTCGGTTTCAGGGTTTGTCTTTTCTTGTGTTGGAGGAGAACTCCGTTTAGTTCAGTTTATTCATTTCAGGATTTGTCCTATTTTATTCTACGGATCGACTCGAGAGCCTGAAAGACGCTTAACACCTTTTTTTATTTCTTTGAAGATGCTGAAGTTTGGATTCTCAGAATCTTCCTTTGATCTATCCTCTCTTTATTCTCCTCCTTCATATTCGCAGGAGAATGCGATGCTGTGTCCACTGCGCGCCTCTGTGGGGTATGAAGTCCGGGGGTCTCCGGGCTGCCCCAGTCTCTCTGGAGGAGCCGCTCAGCTTCAGCTCTGCTCCAATTACGAGGTGTTTCCTTCTGCTCCCTCGCTTTGATGCGGGATTGGTCCTCTGGGCCGTATGAGGCGATGAGGGGGTCGCTGGACTGGACTCACTCGATTGTTCTTTTTTGTTTCCTGGGACGAACCGGGAACAACATTTCTCTTGTTTTTGCCCCCCAGCAGGACGGGATGGGCCACAAAGTGTCCCGCACACATAAACCCACCCTGAAGAGCTTCGCCCCACTTTCTCACAGCAACACAGCAACAGCGTCCATCGCTGCTGGAGCATAAACGGAAACAGCTGGGCAGTAAAAACTGTGTAGAGAGGGACAGCTGACCTGCAGAAAGAGAACAAATCCGATCTGCACCGTCAAGCCGAGGAGAAGTAAATGAATAAATAAAGAAAGAAAGAAAAGAAAAGGCTGAACTCCTGAACTCCTCGGCTGTGAAACCGCGCGAGCTCATTGCAATCGGCCGGATTCAAAGCGACAAGCGGAAAATGCTCGAGCCTCACCTACTGTTTTCACGCTGCTCACGCGGGACTCGAGCTAATGGAGTGATTAGAGTATTAATACATTCCCTGAACAGAGGAAAAGTGTAAAATAAAGAGCGGAAAGTATGAAGGTCATTGCTGAAGATGAAAAAGAGCGTGTGGCGCTGTCCAGTCCCGCTTCAGAGGGGTAAACTAGGGTGGACAGAAGGAATTTAAGGGTTAAACGTGGAGCTCAATTAGAGGAGCGCGCAGCGGGGGCGCGCAGCGGGAGCGCGGATTAACGCGGACGCTCGATTAATCCCGAAATTCTTCTTATAAATAAACGTCAACTCGATGGAGCTGCTGAGCATGAGATGAGGCTGGAACGGGACAGGGGTACGGGGTGGGGGGCAGTGTGGGGCCGGGGCTCCCTTACACGGATATTCAAACAAATAAACAGAAAGTTAAACAGGAATACAAACAAAAGGAGGTTTAGCGACGAAATGACCGTCGCTGCTCTCTCAACAGGGTGGGTTTAAGGACAGAATGATCCAAAGCGACAGACTGGAGTGGTTTTTAATGCTAATGATGGGTTCGGAAACATGTGTGTAGCTTTAATAGGTTTGAAGGTTTGGAAGCAACATTTTCCTTTCATGCATGAAATTCACTCCACTACTGATTTTATAACACAGGTTTATTTACAAAATTATGAACAATTCATTAAATAAAAATATATCAACATCTACAGAAAAAAAAGATTAGCAAAATGATGCAGAGTTCGGGCACTGGACAGGGCGTGCGCGTGCCACAGGTGTAAGCCAGTTAAGATATACTTTGTGGGTCTAAATTGAAAATTCCGTGTAGCCTATTTAACACTTTCGCTGGAAAAATGCGTGTATAAAAACGTGACAGTGCAATTGTTTAGTATTGTGTTAAACAACTGTATCAAAACAAAACGATATAACAAATAATGCTGGGAATATAATACGTGCGCTCACAGAGCGCAGTGGGTCCGATTCATCTTCTTCCCACCTGTATTCCGACAACACCCGCCGTATCCGCAATGCGGGTGGGGAAAAAGTTATGCTTCTGAAGCTTGCTAACGGTTCTTATGGTCACGTGAGCTTCTCTTGAGTAGCTGCGAATTTACTAAGCTGATGCTGAAATGGTTCTTCAGATTTAAGGAGCGTGTGCTGTATGTGGTTCTAGATAGCACCAAAACGGGCCCAGCTTGTAACAACAGAAGAACGCTTTTCAATACACAATGCATTCTCCATCAATCTGAAGAACCTTTTCACCATGCATAGAACCCTTCCATCATGAAATGGTTCTGTTCATGGTTCCATACAGAACCACTGTCTTCACTAACGAACCTTCTTTCTGAAGACTGTGGTGGCCAATCCCAGAGCAGGACTGGCGTGATTTGTCTGACTATGGGTGGGTGGCTGGGAGGGGGGGGTGGTGGTGTGTGGAAGGGAACGCCAAGTTCTCCAGCGCTTCAAGTTCTATTGTTCCCTGGTTGCCATAGTGACGCGAACGACTTCTAAAGCGTTCCATCGGAATATCAGTGGCTCGACACGTGACAGTCAGTACAGGTGGGAACACCCGCGCTCAGACCTCCGTTCCTTCGCGGTTGTATATTAAACTGTCCACGCTGAAGTGGTTGGACACTGAGCTGCCGAAGCCGCTCGCGCTCGTGTAGTAGCTCAGCCTGCCGTGGCCGAGCGCAGGGGAGCGCGCGCCGTGTCCGCCTCGCGCGCCGTCGCCGTTTCCGGCCAAAACAGAGTTCACGTGGCTCACGAAGTTGTCGAAGCACGGGCTGAGCTCCGGGGACGGCGGGGAGCGCGGCTCGCTCGCGGGGGGAGATGTGCCGAGGCCGCGCGGAGAAGGGGTCGCGCTCGCGCCGCCGGGGCGGCTATCCGAGGGAGCAACTTCTGTTTTGACCGCGTCCGCCCTGCGCTTCCTCTTCCGCCGGAAGTTACCGTTGTCAAACATTTTCTCGCAGTTGGGATCCAGAGTCCAGTAGTTTCCCTTACCTGCAAATCAATCAATCAATCAATCAATCAATCAATCAATCAATCAATCAATCAACCAATCAACCAGTCAATCAGTCAGTGCTTTGTGGGACCAGCAGAGGTTTCAGTGTTAAACTGATGGCCAAGTTCAGAAAAGCTGATCTGGATTAAATCAATAAACCGAGCTGGATTTACAAAAGAGTCTAAAAGTTTAGACTCACTGGTAAAAGCTCAGAGATCAATACCGAACTACTCTATAACGTCACACACCTGGGCTGCTTGGCGCGACCCCTCAGTTCACTGTGATCTCACTAAACATTCACGGGCTGAAAGAGTCGATCGTTTCCTCGGGTCGAATTAAACTAGTTCAGGCTATTTTTCCCTAAATGAGCAAAAGAACTCAATCACGGAATGACGGTCATTCAGCTAAGCTCTGACGTCAGGCCGCCGCACTGGCCCGTGCAGGAGCGAAATGAACGGGTTTAAATAAACTGACGACGAAGACATGCAGTCAGAAAGCGCGCCCACCTGGGTCGTCCTCGTCGCGGGCCACCTTCTTGAAGCAGTCGTTGAGGGACAGGTTGTGCCTGATGGAGTTCTGCCAGCCCGCTTTGCTCCTCTTGTAAAACGGGAAGTTCTCGGCCACGTACTGGTAGATCTGGCTGAGCGTGAGCTTCTTGTCGCGCGCGCTCTGGATGGCCATGGCGATGAGGGCCGAGTAGGAGTAAGGTGGGCGCACCAGCTTGAACAGCTCCTGCTGGCTCGACACGGACAGCCAGCCGAGCTCTGCCCCCGCGAAGCCTGTAGGGGGCGCCACGAGCTGCCGCTGTCCCGCGCCGTAGCCCGCCTGCAGGTACGGGTACGGAGAGGTGCTGATGCTCGGCCCGTTCAACCACAGGTACGGGTTGGAGGCGGTGGCGGCCGAGTTGGTGGCGTTGGAGCCGGTGGTCGTGGGCGCGTACTCGCCGAGGCCGTAGCCGGGTGCGTGGACGACGTGTTGCTGCTGCTGCTGCTGTTGCTGATGGTGGTGGTGGTGGTGATGGTGGTGGTGCTGGTAGGCGCTGAAGTTGTCGCAGTAAACGGCTACGTCCAGCACGTCCTGCGCGCCGTGACCGGCCTGCTGACCCGCGGCCTGCTGCCCGAAGGCGCTCATGATCCGCTCTCCCTCCACAAACATCTCCGCGCGCTCACAGCGACTCTCCGACTTTTACCCGTGTGGTGTGGAGAGGTGAGGAGGACAAGCCGAGAAACGCACTCTACTGCTACTGCTACTCTTGTTCTCAGGGGGTTTAAATAGCCCCGCCGATCCGAGGAGCACCTCCCACTTCTAAACAGACATTCAGACTCCGTACTGAGAGGAGGAGGAGGAGGAGCAGGAGGAGAGCAGCAGATACAGAAAGCATGAAGAACACCGCTATTACAAATCCGCACAGACACACTCAGAGATTTATTAAAGAAATTAAATAAAAGAAAGAAAAAAAGAAAAAGAAACGACACAAAACTTAATATTATTCATCCTCGTGCTCTTTCTTTCTCAAATAAAGAAAGAAAGAAAATAAAGAAATAAAGAAGGAAGAAAAGAAAAGAAAAATGAGGGAGCAAATAAAGATCAAAAGAAATGAAAAGAAAGAAAGAAAGAAAGAAAGAAAGAAAGAAAGAAAGAAAGAAAGGACGAGTTTAGTGATTTTCGGTGTCTTTGTCCTTTTTAATGAAGTGAAAAAGTGAAGAAGACCGAAAAAGAAAGGCGGAGCAGTTTTAATACATGAATCTCTGTGTCGGAGATTCGGTCATAAATATTCATACCTGGTCAAAAATGTTGGTCTTTTAATTTGAGCCTGATTTCACTGCAATTCATGATCTACAAACAGAGTTTTGACCACTAATCCAGCAGAAGGTACTGACAGTGAAAGACGGCTGAGCGGAGAAGGAAGAAGTCTTCAGAAGAGCATCAGTTCTACACCCTGCACAAATAACACCAGCTACACAAAAGAGAAACTACGGGCAGGACGTCGCAGAAGGGCTTCGGTCAACACTAAAAGAGTTGTTTAAAAAAATAATCATTTCAAAATTCCATATTATGTTTAGTGTTATTACATTTTTACAACTGCCACCGCTACTACTACTACTACTACTACTACTATTATTACTACTACTACTACTATTATTACTGCTGCTGCTACTACTACTACTACTACTACTACTACTACTACTACTACTACTACTACTATTATTACTACTACTACTACTATTATTACTGCTGCTGCTACTACTACTACTACTACTACTACTATTATTACTGCTGCTGCTACTACTACTGCTACTACTACTACTATTATTACTACTACTACTACTACTACTACTACTATTATTACTACTACTACTACTATTATTACTGCTGCTGCTACTACTACTGCTACTACTACTACTACTACTACTACTACTATTATTACTGCTGCTGCTACTACTACTGCTACTACTACTACTACTACTACTATTATTACTACTACTACTACTACTACTATTATTACTACTACTACTACTATTATTACTACTACTACTATTGCTACTATTATTACTACTTCTACTATTACTACTGCTACAACTACGATCACTACTACTACTAATAATAATAATACTATGACTGCTACTACTATTACTACTACTGCTACTACTATCACTACTACTACTATTACTGCTGCTGCTGCCACTACTACTATTACTACTACTGCTACTACTATCACTACTACTACTGCTGCTGCTGCTACTACTATTACTACTACTGCTACTACTATCACTACTACTACTGCTGCTGTTACTACTACTACTATTACTACTACTGCTGCTGCCACTACTACTATTACTACTACTGCTGCTGCTACTACTACTATTACTACTACTGCTGCTGCCACTACTATTACTACTACTGTTGCTACTACTACTACTATTACTTTTACTGCTACGACTACTACTATTACTTTTACTGCTACGACTACTACTATTATCACTACTACTAATAATAATAATACTGACTGCTACCTACTATTACTACTACTGCTACTACTATCACTATTACTACTGCTACTACTACTATTGCTACTACTGCCACCACTACTACTATTACTACTACTGTTGCTACTACCTCTACTACTACTATTACTTTTACTGCTACGACTACTACTATTATCACTACTGCTACTAATAATAATAATACTGACTGCTACCTACTATTACTACTACTGCTACTACTATCACTACTACTACTACTACTGCTGCTGCCACTACTACTGTTAGTACTACTGTTGCTACTACTACTACTACTACTACTGCTGCTACTACTACTATTACTACTACTGCTGCTGCCACTACTATTACTACTACTGTTGCTACTACTACTACTATTACTTTTACTGCTACGACTACTACTATTATCACTACTGCTACTAATAATAATAATACTGACTGCTACCTACTATTACTACTACTGCTACTACTATCACTATTACTACTGCTACTACTACTATTACTACTACTGCCACCACTACTACTATTACTACTACTGTTGCTACTACCTCTACTACTATTAATTTTACTGCTACGACTACTACTATTATTACTACTACTACTACTGCTACTACTATTGCTACTACTGCTGCTGCTACTACTGCTACTATCACTACTACTAATAATAATACTGACTGCTCCCTACTATTACTACTACTGCTACTACTATCACTACTACTACTGCTGCTGCCACTACTACTGTTAGTACTACTGTTGCTACTACTATTACTGCCATGACTACTACTATTATTACTAATACTACTACTACTGCTACCACTACTACTATTATAATTACTACTACTACTATTACTACTGCTACTGCTACTACTATTACTACTACTACTGCTGCTACTACTACTATCACTACTAATAATACGAATACTAATACTATGACTGCTACCTACTATTACTACTACTGCTACTACTATCACTACTACTACTGCTGCTGCTACTACTACTATTACTACTACTGCTGCTGCCACTACTACTATTACTACTACTGTTGCTACTACTATTACTTTTACTGCTACGACTACTACTATTATTACTACTAGTACTACTGGTACTACTGCTGCTGCTACTACTACTACTACTACTACTACTACTACTATTGCTACTATGGCTACGACTACTATTACTACTACTACTATGACTATTACTGCTGCTGCTGCTGCTACTACTACTACTACTACTACTACAAGTATTATTGCTGCACTACTACTACTACTACTACTACTACTACTACTACTACTACTACGAGTATTATTGCTGCACTACTACTACGAGTATTATTGCTGCACTACTACTACTACTATGAGTATTATGGCTGCTGCTACTACTACTACTACTACTACGAGTATTACTGCTGCTGCCACTACTACTACTACTACTACTACGAGTATTACTGCTGCTGCTGCTACTACTACGAGTATTACTACTGCTGCTGCTACTACTACTGCTACTTTTACAACAATTACTCTGATGACCTGTTAACAAATGTCTTCACTGCCTCCACCAAGAACTCAAAGCTGTTCAAACCACCAGGAGGAGAATCCAGCTCCTTCACTGCTGAGTTGAGTTTGTACAGGTCAGTGTAGGTCGAAACAGAAGTAGTTTCCACAGTGCTGCCCCTTCTGGTCAATGGCTTAAATTGCCATAGCCTACCACAGAACTATAACGCTATTGCATTAATTTGTGAAAGTTTAAATTTGTGAAACTATAGTTTAGCAGAACAATGAAAGGAAATGTACTTATTATGAAGCAAAAAATATCTAACTCAAATTATTAAAGTCCAAAGCGACACACAGGAACAGAAGGTCACCTACTTCTGTACATATACAGGAAATTTAGGATATATTTTTTTCTTTTTTGGTTGTATGCCTTCAGATTAGAGCAGTAAAGATCAAGTCGGAGATGTTTAAGTCTAGTAGGCTCTGTTCGTTTGGACTGGAGAGAAAAGGCAAAAGGCAAAGGGTAATTGACACCTCTGTTTCCAGTTAAGCTTCTCTTATCATTTGAATTTATTAGAAAAGCTGCATATCAAAATAAATACAAATACAGCTCGATTTGGCTTGAGCTCAAACTCTGGTTTCTGTGGGATTCTCACTCTTTAGCTATTCTGAAACTGATCACCAGCATGTTTTACTCATAATCGACAAGCCACGCCCTCTTGGGATTGGCTACTGGTTCATACTCAGACATACTCTACATACGAAAGGAGAGAGAGATTATTAGTGAGAGAGAGAGAGAGAGAGAGAGAGAGAGAGAGAGAGAGAGAGAGAGAGACAGATAGGCAGACAGAGAGGGAACTGGAGAGAATTAAGACAGCAACAGACTTCAGCACCACAAATGTTTCTTGAGGTATGAATAGATAAATGATACTTTGAGTCGGTGAGTGTAAAACAGTCTCTGACCCGGTGATTTTAGCTCCTTTGATGTTTTAAAGACGCTTTGCAGAGGTGGACGAAGTACACAGATCATGTACTTGAGTTAAAGTAGAGACACCCAAGGTAAAATATTACTCCATTAAAAGTAGAAGTCCTTACTCAAGACCTCAAGTTGAATAAAAGCACTAAAGTATTTGCCTTCAAATGTACTTAAGTATCAAAATAAAAGTACTAAAAGAGTAATTCTGGCTCTGATGTCCTGTTATCATTTTTATAACCAGACTGGCTTCATGAACTCATTTCAGGTGAAAATCCTCCAGCGTCTCTCTTGGTAAACGAGTCTTTTAATAGAACGTCATTAATTAGTGACGCTGACGTCTATTAAAATGATCAGAAGCACAAAACACTGACGGTAAACAGTTTCCATCAGGGAGAACCGAGTGGCTCTGAAATCACTTTTACACACAAGTAAAGTTTCAGTTTCAGATTACTTTGTAAATCAGTTACAAGCTGAATAAAAACTGGCTTTAAACTCAGGATCACAAATAAGTTTTCCTTTACTGTGTTGATCTGTATTCCTCTGTTCATAAACATAAACTAACTAAAACTAATTTATTATAAAATGAAAGTGTTTGTATGAATTCAGAAAAAGAAACGAGTCAGTCTCGACTGCATATGTGGACATATTTCTATATTGTGGTCTATTTACACAAAGTTATGTTAGTTCATCATTTAGGTGACGAATGTACTCCCAAATTTTTACGCTGCTGCACTGATGTTGAACCGTGTGCTGCACTGGGTTGGTATGACAAACAGGTCAAAACAAGCTCAGAACTAAGTGACCGCTGTGCCCTGATTGGTGCTCTTGCTTTGCGCTTGTTTTGTTTTGACATGTTACGTTTTTATTCACACAAAAACCAAAAGGAACGACAGATTTCTCAAAATGTAGTGGAGTAAAAAGTCAGATATTAGACTCTGAAATGTAGTGGAGTGAAAGGAATAAGTCGCCCAAAATGGAAATACTTAAGTACAGATACACGAAAAAACGACTTAAGTACAGTAACGAATTATATTTACTGAGTTCCTGTCCACCACTGACGCTTTGTAATAAAAAGTTGACCACAGACTGATGATCCTCAGTTCATTGAGATCAGTGATAACGCTAGTCAAAGTCGCCCTCTAGTGGAGAACAATGAAAGCGTGTGGCTCAATGAGGCACCATCATGTGGAAAAGTTTGGGCACATCTGGCCAAATGTCACGTTTTGTTAATTTTCTATCTTTTAGCACATTGTATTGTCCCAATTACTGTTTATTTGCTGAATTTAAGCTATTTGTGGGAAAATAAAACAAACTTTGGCCTGTGCAAAAGTTCTAGCACATTTTACATACATTTTTTCCCAATATTTTAAACTTTGTGCACTAATTGTGCACTAATATTTGCAGAAAAACAGCATATTTATGTTCACTGTAGAGGACATTCACTTATTTAACAAAACATTTGATTGTGTGTGTTCAAACTTTTGTGTAAAACATTCTCTTTTTCCTGTTCCATGCTGGTGAACACCGACAGATTCCTGGGGGATGTTCCCAAGGATGAAAAAGCATTCCTAAAGTGCCCTCTAGCATGAAAAATCAGAAGAAGTGCCCTCTTGGCTCCCCTTTACATTGTAAAAAATAATTGTGCGCCCTCTAAGGTGCCCCTTTATGCAATAAGTTAAGATAATATGCCATCTAGACAAGAAAATCTGATTACGTGTTTTAATAAGAGCCCTTCTAGTGGAGAAAGCATGATGCGGTGCCCTCTATGGTGCCCTTACAATAGTCTGAGCTTGATGTTCCCTATGGGTGCCCTTCCAATGGAAAAGGGTGCTATTATAAAGTGCCCTTTATGCTGCCCCTACATGTTCCAAAGGGTGCCCGTCTAGTGGATAAACTGTGTCGCGGTAAAGAGTACTCCTCCTACAGGTGGGGAAACATGATAAAATGTGATGCAGTGACTTAAAGGGTGTCTCTACATGCTTGAGAATGTGGGGAAAATGTGATCTGGGGCTGAATAATCATTGTCACTCTTTGGAGGGGGGGTTTTACAACAGCCAGATTCTAGGAGAAGTATGGAAAGATAAGCGTGTAGTATTTTGTCTGATCCATTGTGCTTTATAGTGAATACATATACATTACATTTACATTTACAGCATTTAGCAGACGCTCTTATCCAGAGCGACTTACAAGAAGTGCTTTGTCTATCTAGAGAAAGTGTCTTTGCTAGTTAGCAATAGGTTAGAGAGAAAGACAGTCCTGAGCTCAGATACTGCTAGAAACAAAAGTCCATGTTTATGCCCGGAGAAAAAGGAACAGAGTTAAACACAGAGTAGTGGAATACAATACAATACAATAAATACTTATCTCAGTGCTAACTTAAGTGCTGTATAAAGAGATGTGTTTCCAGTCTGCGTTTGAAAACCACAAGAGACTGCTGTTTGTTCCACCACCTGGGTACCAGGACAGAAAAAATTCATGATGATTGTCTTCCACTCGTCTTGAAGGATGGCGGCTCAAGTCAAGATGTAGCTGATGCTTGAAAGGCTTGGTGGTATACTTCAGGTTTTGACCATTGCCATCAAGTAGGGAGGGGCTTGTCTGTTTTTGGCTTTGTAGGCAAGAATTAGGGTTTTAAATCTGATGTGTGCAGCTACAGGAAGCCAGTGAAAGGAGCACAGCAGTGGGGTGACATGACTGAACGTGACTGAACATCACCCCATTGCTACAATACAATGTTTTGCCCTCAAATAGATGATTTAGAGTGCTAAAGTCAAGACTTAGGTTTGGGAACTCTCGTATCCCTCAGTCAGTTTTAGATAAGCACACATGCATCAACCTGTATAACAGTATTACTACAGTATTAGGGAGTATAGTGGGATTTGGTGATGGTTTATTGTTGTGATTTATTGAAAGATGTTTGTGAAAGTCACTCCCCCCCCAACCCTACCTCCATTGAGCCGTTGTGATACAAGAAAAATTTTAGAGAAATCTTGTGTCCTGTATTTTATATACGTGCCCTAATAATGGGATAAACTTACAAATCCCTACAAGTGCCTTTCTGATGAAAAAAAACCCTCATAAATAGCCCTTTTAGCCCTGTCACAGTGGAGAGAAGAAAATCCCAGTGAAGAAAATGGGATGCAGTGCCCTGCAGGCTTTCTGAAAATAGTTGCCGTGATGACAGTCTAGGGGTGCTGCCAAATACTCTGATAAGTTTTTGAACTTCTCAAACCCTGCTTACACTCAAAAAACACAGTCAAATGTTGTACAGCTGCTGACAAATCCTTTCTGCGTTTTTACAAGCGGCCAATAAGTTAAGCTAATATCTAGCTGCCATTTTGATATAATCTCATCTGCACTGTCCCTGTTATTTTATTTTTCAATGCACTCTTTAGATTAGGTTACATTATGTTAGGTCAGCTGTATTTGTACTTCTGTATAAAAGAGAAAGTAAATTGTTGCCAATGATGACACAATAAAACACTCATTCCCATTCTTAAAACTTACATCTATTCCATCCATTTAAGCTTAGAGTTTTAGACACTCCCACTCTAGGATGTTCAGATGGAGCTTATTAATCCTGATATCCTACAGTGTGACATATGATACAGCCAGCTGAGTTTTATCAATGATGCAATAATAAATATTAATGTATGTACACTGCAAGTGCTTGTATGGATAGATGGTTCACATTGTGTACTTTAGATGCCAATCAAGTTTAAGAAATCAAGTGGAAGTGTTGTTCCCTAAGGGACATATTTTGGGGTAATTTGCAAAAAATGGACACAGGACTTTAAAGTTTTGCGTGAACAGTTTTTTCCCCCCAATGAATGTATAGGTTGCATTAGCACTGGGCTACCCTATGACAACAGAACGCCAAGAAGAGGGAGAGAGTTGTAGGTCATACAAAAGGAGCTAAAATATGCTGTGATGTGTCATGCAGTAGGCGCCTATTTATTTTTTTGCCCCTGCTTTTGAGTCCATCACTGATGACAAAAGTAGCTATAAATTATTTACATGCATACTGTATTTATTTACAGGAGTTTCCTATTTCTTATCAATATTAACCTACACAACGTTCACATTATAAATGCTATACACATATATCTCGTGCTGCTAGTTTTTTTTTTTTTTTTACAATATTATCAATGTCTGTGAAAACCAACACGCAGCGCTTAATGAGACAGAGCCTTTCTTATTTTGGGGTTCGAGAGTTGCCCATTTCTTGAAAGTATTGTTTCCTTTCTGTTGTTTGTGTGCTGTAATTTGAGTCGCTCTTCTCCAGGGTGTAATAAAACGGAGGAGATTAAAATAGTGCAGCAGAGATTTTAGTTAATAATTCATTGTAACTCAAACCTGGGCCAATAGCATTCATTATTCAAGCCCATTGCATCACTGATGTCCAGCCAAATGCCCCAATCCATAAATCCAAACCTTATTATATTTTTTTCTGCAGTGTAATACACTTCAGACTCCACCTGCCCAAAAAGAAAAGTTTACTCATCAAAATTAAAATGGCGCAGTTACAGGAAAAACTGTGCATGCAGCCCACACAGCTAACTGCGTTTATACTGGAACAGTTTAGATAAGGTGAAGATATTATTTTCCTCTGCACTGTAGTAAAGCCCACACCTCAACACCCACCCCTATCTGAAATCTTTCTCTGCAGGATTATATTCCCTCTTTATTATTATGGGGAAATGTTTCCTGTATAAAGCAAATGAAAGGCAGAATATACACTGATCAGGGATAACATTATGACCCCCTCTTTGTTTCTACACTCATTGTCCATTTTATCAGCTCCACTTGCTGTATAGCTGCACTTTGTAGTTCTACAGTTACAGACTGTAGTCCATCTGTTTCTCTGATACTTTGTTACCCTGTTCTTCAGTGGTCAGGACCCCATGGACCCTCACAAAGCAGGTACTGTTTGAGTGGTGGATCATTCTCAGCACTGCAGTAACACTGACATAGTGGTGGTGTGTTAGTGTGTGTTGCGCTGGTCTGAGTGGATCAGACACAGCAGTGCTGCTGGGTCCATGGGGGTCCTGACCACTGAAGAACAGGGTAAAAAGAGGCTAACAAAGTATCAGAGAAACAGTTGGACTACAGTCTGTAACTGTAGAACTACAAAGTGCAGCTATACAGTAAGTGATGCTGATAAAATGAACAATAGAAACAAGAAGGTGGACATAATGTTATGCCTGATCAGTGTATTTGGTTAAATGGCACTTATCTTTCTGGTTTAAATATTAATAATATACGTGCTAGAGGTCACTTAATTTTTGCCTTTTATATTTTCATTTGTTCAGTGTATGGCAAGGGCAGTAAGCAATGCTTTCAAATCAGCCACTAGACTGACTAAAGGTCAATATACCAGTCATTCCACAACAGCTCACCAAGGCACGTGCAGCTGAATCATGAATTTCCAACAAGACATGATGCATTTTGAATGCCTCTGCAAGATATTCTGTGCATAATAGAGCCCCAGCAACAAGAAATATGAACACATTACCTCTCCAAAAATACACTGCTCAAAAAAGTAAAGGGAACACTCAAATAACACATCCTAGATCTGAATGAATGAAATATTCTCATTGAATACTTTGTTCTCTACAAAGTTGAATGTGCTGACAACAAAATCACACAAAAATCATCAATGGAAATCAAATTTATTAACCAATGGAGGCCTGGATTTGGAGTCACACACAAAATTAAAGTGGAAAAACACATGACAGGCTGATCCAACTTTGATGTGATGTCCTTAAAACAAGTCAAAATGAGGCTCAGTGTTGTGTGTGGCCTCCACGTGCCTGTATGACCTCCCTACAACGCCTGGGCATGCTCCTGATGAGGTGGCGGATGGTCTCCTGAGGGATCTCCTCCCAGACCTGGACTAAAGCATCCGCCAACTCCTGGACAGTCTGTGGTGCAATGGTGCATGGAGCGAGACATGATGTCCCAGATGTGCTCAATCGGATTCAGGTCTGGGGAACGGGCGGGCCAGTCCATAGCTTTAATGCCTTCATCTTGCAGGAACTGCTGACACACTCCAGCCACATGAGGTCTAGCATTGTCCTGCATTAGGAGGAACCCAGGGCCAACCGCACCAGCATATGGTCTCACAAGGGGTCTGAGGATCTCATCTCGGTATGTAATGGCAGTCAGGCTACCTCTGGCGAGCACATGGAGGGCTGTGCGGCACTCCACAGAAATGCCACCCCACACCATTACTGACCCATTGCCAAACCGGTCATGCTGAAGGATGTTGCAGGCAGCAGATCGCTCTCCACAGCGTCTCCAGACTCTGTCACATCTGTCACATGTGCTCAGTGTGAACCTGCTTTCATCTGTGAAGAGCACAGGGCGCCAGTGGCGAATTTGCCAATCCTGGTGTTCTCTGGCAAATGCCAAGCGTCCTGCACGGTGTTGGGCTGTGAGCACAACCCCCATCTGTGGACGTCGGGCCCTCATACCATCCTGATGGAGTCGGTTTCTAACCGTTTGTGCAGACACATGCACATTTGTGGCCTGCTGGAGGTCATTTTGCAGGGCTCTGGCAGTGCTCCTCCTGTTCCTCCTTGCACAAAGGCGGAGGTAGCGGTCCTGCTGCTGGGTTGTTGCCCTCCTACGGCCTCCTCCACGTCTCCTGGTAGCGCCTCCAGTCTCTGGACACTACGCTGACAGACACAGCAAACCTTCTTGCCACAGCTCGCATTGATGTGCCATCCTGGATGAGCTGCACTACCTGAGCCACTTGTGTGGGTTGTAGAGTCTGTCTCATGCTACCACGAGTGTGAAAGCACCACCAACATTCAAGGTACTGAGAAGTGGTCTGTGGTCCCCACCTGCAGAACCACTCCTTTATTAAGTGTGTCTTGCTAATTGCCAATGATTTCCACTTGTTGTCTATTCCATTTGCACAACAGCTGTGAAATTGATTGTCAATCAGTGTTGCTTCCTAAGTGGACAGTTTGATTTCACAGAAGTTTGATTTACTTGGAGTTATATTGTGTTGTTTAAGTGTTCCCTTTATTTTTTTGAGCAGTGTATTAGACTTTCTGAAACATCATAAAAGATATTCCAGAAATGTTTTTATTTGGAACATTAATTTACAAAGATGTACTGTTGCACAATATTTCATAAAGAAAGAACATCCTTCCATAAATTTAGCTGTTGCCCTAATGTATTAAGATGAAACAATTTAATTTAATACTTGGTGTTGTATTTGTATTGAGTTAATATTTCAGCTCAGTCCAGTCATTCTGTGTGCAGACCTTATATAACATCATCTGAGGTTAAAGCTAGGCTCAGGCTCATACCTGAAGGGTTTTGTTCTGAGACATATTGTAGACCATGTTCAAGAAAGTAGTTTTTTTATGATATAAGTTGTTGGGAGGGAGCTTCACAAACACAGGAAATATGAATGCTACGTTTTGATTAATGCCACTTTTTTTTAGAGAAATAAAAATGTGTTTTCCATTGTCAGCTGTTATACTTTTCAAAAAGTCACATGCCAATTTATTACAATAGGAGTCTACATCTGTGCAACTGTACAGGTCTTCACTGTTGTATTTTTACATGTTTTCAATGTGAGACAGGTGTGGAGTGCAGGCTGGCCAGTCTAACATCTGCACTCTCTGATTACAAAGCCATGCTGTTGTAACGTGTGCAGAATGTGGCATGATGTTGTCATGAGAAAAGTATGGACACCTCTCCAAAAGATGTCATCTGGAAGGCAGCATGTGTCCAAAAGGTGTTCAGCATTTATGAGGCCTTTACAGATGTGCAATTACCTGTTAATACCCCTCCCTATAATGACATGCCCTGGCTATTAAACTTTACGCTAGTAACGTTCTGGATGGCCTGTTTTTTCTTTGGCTGGAGACTACAACATCCATCATTTCCATAAACAATCTGAAAGATTGATCTGTCAGATCACAGCACACGTTTCCCCTGCGCATCAGACCATTTCAGATGAGCTCAAGCCCAGAAAAGTCGGGAGCATTTCTGGACATTGTTGAAATATGAGCACTACTGTGCATAGTCCAGTCTTAACTTACTGACAGAAGTTCATCAAAGTATTCCTGCGCCCATGTGGTTATATTGATCTCAGAAGCATGTCAGTGTTTGAGGGATCAAAAGTGATGCGGTGGTTTTCAGCTTTACCCTTCACACACCGAGATTTTTCTGGTTTCACTTAATCTGCTGATGTCATGCACCGCACCATAGAGAGTGAAATACCCAAAGTCGTTGCAATTGCTTACTGAGGAACGTTATTCTTGAATGGTTCGATTTTTTTCTGATGCATTTTTGACGAAATGGTGAGCCTTAACCCATCCTGGCTCATAAAGAACTAGGCCTTCCCAGGATGCTACATTTATATCTAAGCATGATAGCATCACCATTTTAAGATGTTTTTTGAACATTTTGGAGCATAAATAGCAGAATAAGAGTATATTTACAAAAATCAATTGAATTGATAGAATAAAACATCAAACATTACATCTTTGTATTGTTTTTGTTGTTCAAATACAGATCAAGGTAGATTTTTTAGATTTTCTGTTTTTGTTTGTATTTTACCTGTAGCCTCAACTTTTTTGGAAGAGCGTTTGTACGTTAGTAAATTACAAAAGTGCAAATTACCAGTGACGTGATTACAGAATTACAGAAAGTCCAATATAAAAGACAAGAATATAACAGACACAGTCTGTTATATGTGAGTCCTGGCTCAAGATGTTTTGGGGTAATGAAATGCTCTGAGCTTACGAGGCATACAGGAGGGGGCAGCATTACTCCAAGCTTGGGTCCTGTGATGCTCATCATGTATTCTACATTTGTAGGCCAGTGCTGTATGCAGACTGCTGGGAAATTCACGTTCTGCTGCAGCTGGGCCAAGCAACAAAACTCAAGATTCGTAATTGGCGAAATATTTCACTTCAGCATTTACAGTTTACAGATTTTAGGTTCAGCACTGTCCTCACATTTCTCGCTTTGTTGCACTGAAGCCAGTGTAGGAGTGACAAGTATCTGAGTCTTAGTGGACTTCAAGGTATCTCTATTAGAGGAATGAAGAAGTCTGGCACTGGCATAATGCAGAGGAGACATCTGTGGCTTAGGAACGGCAGTCATGTTTATCATTAGGAAAGTAAGCTCTGTAGCTATAATACAAAAAACGTGATGCACAGGCAACAAACTTTGGATACAAGAACTTTCCAATGGAGCATATCAGGAGTAGCTAGAAGAGACTATATTATCACACACTTTAGTACATGGCCACGCACACACACTGCTTTGAAAGGATTACTCTCTTCCTTTGGTAGAGCCCCCGTCTGTGGCAATTAATGGGAAATTAACAAATGCATCACACAGCTGTCACTCTAGAAAGGGTATTCCACTCCTGGAGGGTCCATTATGAGCTTGTGAAATCAGAATCTCATAATGTTCACTGCCCTATCTGTAATATCCCATCATTCATTATAACCCTTCATCAAGTCAGCAAAGAGTCTCCAGTGGATATTACCAAAAAGGTAATGTCAAATTCTTTGCCTTTCTGCACTTTCTTCATCACAATGCTGCTACAAGCAAGCAAGTGAGAGAAAATCCTGTCATAACCCACAACTCTTTCTGCTCAGGGCTCTCTCACACATTTTTCCTGTATTCTCTTCCTGATGTGGTCTCTCTCTTTCTCTCTCAAGTTTTTGAGCAAGCTGTTCACCAGCTGCTGTATACCATTAAAGACTTGATGTTTTTAATTGGGCTGCATAATCAACACTTTAAACAAGACATAAGAGATATTTAGAATCTGCAGCAAGATGGGCTTTAGAGGGAAAAAACACCACAAGATGATATAACTGTGATATAACTGCTGGAGTTGTAAAGGTGACAGTCACATTGGGGCCCATAGTGTGGTAGGGCCACAGTGATCAGGCCCCCAAATGTCATGTATAGATGCATGCAAAAGACTGAACACCTCTGGTGAAATTGTGTTTTGTTGATTTTCTGAGGGAAAATGTGAGCACAGCATTTTCCTACACATGAGTTTTATACATATTGGGGGAAAAATAAAATGGCCATCTTTTTCACAGGCCATATTTTATCTTTTATTCTTTCCAATATGTTAAATTCAGCAAATAAACTGTAACTGTGCATTAAAATGTGCAGAAGTGTGCTCTCTGTAAAGGATGTGTTCACTTCCATCTACATAATAAAAAGGCAGCCCTGATGTCTAATTCTTATTTTCAATTCATCTTTTCAGGGGTACCTGGTTTCAAATGGATCCTTCACTTCAATAGCAACATGATATTTATTATTACAGGTCTACAATATTAAAAGATCAATAGAGTTCCATTCAAAAACACAGACCTTTTCTTAACTGTTTATCCTCCTGGGTTGCGGAGTGCTGGATCCTATCCCAGCGGTCACAGGTCGCCAGTCCATCACAGGGCAGACACACAGACACATTCACAGCTAGGGGCAATTTAGTGTGTGCAGTTGGACAGACTATATGCCTTTTGACTGTGGAAACTGGAGCACCTGGAGAAAAATGCAGAGACAGGGAAAACACAGAAAGGACACTGGTTGCCCAGCCAGGGAATCGAACCAAGGCCCCTCTTGCTGCAAAGGTGACAGCGCTACCCACTGCACCACCACACTGCCCTTCCAGCCAAACAGTGGAATGGTTCTCAGGAAGCTGAGCAACCTTCTTATTTGGTAAGTGTCGTGTTATACAGATAAAGATCACCAATAATTTTAGGATTCAAATAAGGGGTCTAATGTAAACATGGAGTATCGTTAGATGCTAGTGGGTGGGGTGGCATGTCTTGAGGGCATCAGCTTGTTTGAGACATAACAATAGTGAGTAAACAAGCAATTACATTTTCATGTTTTTTTATTAACTGAAAGCAGTTTTCATATCATTCTTAATATTAATTTTGGTACCACTTGAGAAAAAGATGACCTTTTTTATGAATGGTTATTAATTAGGCCACACAACTTTAATAAGCAGTTATATCACACAAATGAAAAGGGTAACAGTGATCGTCCTTCAAACTGTTAACCTTTGCTGGCTACTTCTCCTACTTTGTCTTCTCTCTCAGTCAGTGTTACATCTGTCAGCTTCATCAGAGATTCATATTGATTTAACAGGTCTTGTTTATTAATGTATTGTGTGTTAACTGTTTATTAATGCTGCCACCTAAAAGACACTAGTTACATCAGTGAGGGAGAGTGGGCGTGTGTGTGTGTGTGATTGGTCATGTATTTAGGTCTTGCTGGGGACCAAATGAAACGAAAAATGTCCTTGCAAAGAAATTGTTTATTTCCCTTCGTAAATAAAATGCATGCTTTATTTTCAAAAGCAAAAGAACAACGAAAAAACTGTCTGCTCAGGGTAAGGTTAGGCTTGGGTTAGGTTGTAGCACAGAGGCATTAGAAGGCAAAGGAAATCCCACACAAAACCAGAGAGGGAACACACACTTTAGACAGCCTTATTGTGCGGCATTTCCACGTCCTGTGACTAAAGTAGGTTTCCTAGCAACGGTCCTCCACAGCCTAATTGCGAGGGAAGCGCGTGGAGTTCATAATGACCCTCAGGCTGCCCATTGCAATGCAGAGAAAGCCCTTTATTCACTTAGGACAAAAGACCACGCAAATTAGGGAAAACACAAGAGGATCACTTAACTACAGAAAGCAGAATGATGAGGAGTAACTAATGCATAAACATGCTCAAACCAGGATGGAGGAATCCCCCACACCCAGTGGACTTAACGCAGGAAAACAAATGTTTCTGTCTTTCCAGCCTGGTGATAAAAACCAGTTCACACCAGGCAATAATGAACAGTAAATCCAGCATTTCTCAACACACAGATCTTCCCTCCTTTACGATGCATATCCAAAGTGCATTATTTAGCATTTTGCTGACACTTGTCACATAAAATCATGACTAACTTCATCCTTCTAATGCATCATGTCTTTATCTCCACCAGTGACATGAATACGGTGGTAAATACGATAATATCTCATATTTATTGTTTGGCGGTGGGAGTCAAGTAGCTGAAATTTAGCCGTTAGCTTAGCATGCTTGACCTTTTTCCTGGCTCTCTGGCAGGAAATCATCCATGAAATCATGTCACAAAGGCCCAGAGGCAAATCTAAGGGTACTCTGTCTTAAAGAAAGGTCATTGGCTTTCACAAAATTAAGCTACATATTGATCTGCTGGTCATTAACAAAATATATTTGAGAAATATCACTAAAGAAAAGAGAATACTGCAAATAGGAATCAACACCTCAGACATATATAATTAAACACATATGGTGGGTGATGCTAGGGTGTCAGCTGGGCGCAAGTCTCCGATTTCTGGTTTCTCAGGTGCCACAAGGATACAGGAGGTGGGCATCATAATGTGAACATTTAATAATATACTAATATAAAGCAGTTAATAAGCCTAATAAGGCTAACGTCCACCTTAAGACCAGATCCAATCTTTTTGGAGTGCTGCTATACTAACCAGTGTGCAGGGGGCTATTGAACATTATTCAGTAATAATGAATAAGGAATAAACAGATAAAGAAGGTAAAAACCTGTTCATCAGACTTCACATTAAGCTTCAGTGATGTTTAGATCTGGTCTAGAAGAGCAAAAACCCTATCAGAGTGAGATGTGGGAACATCACAAGGGAAAAATGGTTGGTGCATCTGGTCTTGCAAAATGGCCTCATATTCCTCTGCCATCCCACTATGCAGAGCAATCTTCAGACCTAATGACTCAGACGAGATGGCTGTCCATACCATTATGGATGCACCACCAGGTTTAACAGTTGGCAGCAGGCATTGTGTGTTAAAGGCATCCTATGGCTTTCCTCAAACAAACATTTCTGAGAGTAGGAAAAAGGGTGAGCAGTGATTCATCAGACCACATTATTATCCCCATAGGTCCAGGTTCTGTGCTCCTTTCATCAAGTTGTTTTCCGGTGTGCATTGGCTTCGGACAAAAGTTGTTTTCAAGTGGCAGCCCTGCTATAAATTCCTGCTTTGTGAAGCTCTCAACATAGATTTTTTAAGATTGGGTCACAGAGGTGCTTTTTCAATTCTGCAAATAATGTTTGAAGAGGTAGTTTAGTGGTCTTTTCCAACAACCTGGTTAACTGTTCATTTTTCCCTGAAAGCAAGATTTGACCAGTGTTTCTTTGCTGATATGTTGCATGTTCACCACGTTTTCATGATTTTTTTGAGCTCTTTCACCTCGACACATTAAATGTTCTTGTGCTTCCTTTGACCGTTGCACCTGCAACTCAGACCCAGACTATTTGGCTGTTTTTGAGCTTTTAGCTGCTGTGTGTTTGCTTTGAAATGTCACAAATCAAAGTGCTGATTGTTGACCTACTGCTAAAGGGAATTCAAACTAATATGAATCATCTGTGTGTCTGCCTTTGTAGTTCTGATTTATATACTTCAAAGTATATAAATTTGTTTTGTTGCGTGTTGTTTTTAGTTCACCACCTGCATCTGGATCTGCTACACTTTAGCTGTGGATTGAACGGCAATTTGGTTATGACTGTTGCGGTTATGTCATGGTGTGCATAAATGCCTGATTGAAAGTGTTAAAACCTGCCATGCATTCAGCTCTCAAATATTCTGTTATAGGACTATTATGAAAATTTAAAAGGCAAATCGACTATGCTGTCAAAATCTATGAAGTATGAGAACTATTTAAACCTTCCTTTAGAGACTAGGCTGATACAGGCATCACTGCAGTGTAGAATTCAGATAATATTACCACCTCAAAATGCAGAGGCTAGTTAGTAGCCAATGGCTCTTTCAAGTGCTGTTGTTTGTTTACTGCTCACATGAGCCCCATGAACCTGACCATGTTGGGTGAAGGAGTTGCAACATAATAGTCAGAGAGCTCAAACTGTGCATATCAGAAGTAAGGAGGTTCATGCTGGATAAATTAAAGGCTCCCTGCCTCAAACCTCACTGTTAGAATGTTTCTAAAAGTTTCATGCATGGTAATGTAGAAAGGTGCTATGTTTAAATGTAAGCTTATTTAAGTTAATTTAAGAAGTGCATATGTCCATTCTAGTTCATCCCAATGGGGTTTGATGGGGTTAAGGTCAGGGCTCTGTGAGGGCCAGTCAAATTCTTCCACACCAAACTCGGCCAGTCATGCCTTTACTTGCTTTGTGTACTGTGGCTCAGTCATGCTGGAACGGAGAAGGTTCTTCCCCAAACTGTTCCTAGAAAGCTGGAAGTGTACAATTGTCCAAAATGTCTTGACATGTTGAAGGATTTCCCTTCACTGGAACTAAAGGTTCTAGGCCAACCACTGAAAAAACAACCCCATAGCAGAAATCAATAATTAGAAGGTGTGTCTCAATACTTTTGTCTTATTGTACATGTTTATAATTTAACATTTTCATTCCTACATTTTGCTGCATGATAAAGTCAGGGAGTGTATGTGTTTTTTGCTGATTTATGTGCTTCTGAAAAATAGACCTACCTCTCTGTACAGACTTGGCTTGAGTGTCTGCATGTGGAGAATGGGCACTTTCATGCCCATTTTCCACAAGCAGTGGGTCTTATACTCTACATACTCTATACACTCTTATACTCAGTTTTTGTTAAACTTGTATCCTTAAGATGAGGTAAATATGCTAAG
Organism: Pygocentrus nattereri; assembly: GCF_015220715.1. Classification (NCBI taxonomy): domain Eukaryota; kingdom Metazoa; phylum Chordata; class Actinopteri; order Characiformes; family Serrasalmidae; genus Pygocentrus; species Pygocentrus nattereri. The sequence goes on from NC_051223.1 coordinate 33,652,754, forward strand.
TGTGGTGTTTGAGAGGGTATAAGTGTGGAATGTGGAGAATGAAAGGCCTAGAGAATGCCTCTCAGGCTCATCTGCATTCGCTGTCAACGGCCCAAGTCTTTGCATATTATGATGGTTGCCAAGGTAACCCCTCACAGGAACTAATTGGATAGTACAGCTAGCTGCATGATTCACCATCAAAAAGGATGCAGAGGAAGCATAACCAAAAAAACATCCCTTGTTTTACTATTAAGTTACTACTGATCGCAATTAAGGCAAAGGAAAGAGGTGAAGTTCCACTTACTGGATTTATGAAGAACCAAGCAAGAGAGCATGAGCAGAAACCCTCTAGAAGTTCAGTGGACAGGTCCTACTGAGTTAATGGCAGCGCAGTGTACTCAGGTCACTGATCCTGCAGACAACCTTGAGTGGAAAGTTTCACACTGATGACCAAACTCTGATTAATTATTCATTCATATATTCTCATTTATTTGCATAGTGGAGGGAACAGTGGTAATGTTACGCAGGCCAGTGCTCATGTTTAATTCCAGAGCGAGATGAGGTGGGGACTTCTGCTTAAACAAGCATGTAGGTCAAAGACAGAGTCACAGAATGTGATACATTTTACATTGGGTGTGTGACAAGTTTACAAAAAATGAGCTTGAAACTGATTTCAAATGAAATTGCAGTGAGGATCTGCAGCATAGACCGGAACAATTGGTACAATTCAAAATTTTGGGGGGTGGGGTTGGGGGGAAGTGGGTGGATGGTCTGCTGTCAGTCACCTGTGGTCACAACAATAATCATAATTATAGTAAAAATAAATGTTTATTTATATAGCACTTTTCGTTTTAATGACTAAATCTCAAGGTGCCGCATGCAAGAAGATAAATAACACATTGGAAAGATAAAACATGAGCTAAATGGAAAAACACAGCAACTACGAACAAGAGCACACAATGAGCCACAAAATCAAGCTTGTATTCCTAATATTCTCTGGGATGCTACTCAAAAGTTTAGGAGCTACATAAGAAGAGGATTTTCCACCAACTGAGTAGTGAGTGATCGTACAGCTGTACTGTCTCTACCTAACAAGAGGCAAAAGCAAATGTTTAGAGCCCTGTTGCCACCAGGGGGCCCGTTAACAACTTCTGGGTTATTATTGTACCACTATGTTGTCTAAGATGCATGAGTGAGGGGAAAAAAAAAAAACAACAACAGCTGATTAATCATGTCTCAAAAAAGGAAGGTACACATCAAAAGTCAAAAGATGCAAAAGAAGCAGAAGATGAAGAGTTTACAGATAAACACTTGGGTTTTAATTTTTGTTTTTTTTATTTTTCACTTGTTTTGGCTCAAAAACGAATGGAAGTAGTCGATCTGGGGTCTCTAACTAAGCAGGTCTAACTTTCTGACTGAGTTTCATCTTCACAAACAAACAGTAAAAATGACCTAACAAACACAGATATGATGGAACTCAACAGTGGTTACCAGTTTTCTCTGTTAATCCAGGTTTAGATACTCAGGCTGTGATTAATCATTGTGAGTGTGCACATAAAATCATGACACTTATGATAAACAGCCAAATGTGTGCAACATGAAGTAACAGAGAAAGAATGAAATACAGATCTCTGTATGAAAAGGTCATCTGCGATTGAACTTTTTCGACCCCCAGACATTTAATCATCAGCAATACATAATTTAGCCCATTATAAATTAAATTCATGTAGACAGCACATGGTAATCATTGTTATAAGTTAGCCTCTCATTTATAAGGCAGCAAGATGCAAGATGCAAACCATCAGTAACATGTTACACTAGGTTAATGTAGAAAGCATGAATTCCTTTCTCAGGGTTATTTTGATCTATCCAGCTCAGCAAGGTTGGCAAGCATTACAGTTCATTTAAAGCATTTTGACAAACAAGTCAACATGATTTTTGACACACTGCTGATCTATTACTACTCACTGCATTGATCTGCAACATACTAATTGTCGCCACTCATCAGAGATCACCAGCTGGGCTACAGAGTAAATAGCAAAGGCATCAGAGCTTGAACAAATGTCCCTTCGGATTTACGGTTTAAGAGATTTACTGTAATGTCCAGCCTGATTCTTATGTCCACAAGCCAATTAAAATCTTCAGACAATGGAAGCAAATAGATTTATAAATCTTCGTAGTATCAAATGTGTACACATCATGCCAAGTGCTGACACAACCAGGGGGAGAGGGAGGAGGAGAGGGAGGGAGGGAGGGAGGGAGGGAGGGAGTAAGAGAGAGAGATGGATAAGTGACTGCTCATCAGATCTGTGGATAAGAGAGAATTATTTATTACAGGCTCAAGTCTGATTTAAGGTTGCCGCAGTGCTGTCCTCGCTGAGCTGCTCACAGAGCTGAGACTCAACTATGTGGATGTTCTCTAAGGTCTCTAATCATATGACCACTTCCAACTTAGGCCTCTTCATTCCTTTAGGTCCAAGCTAAAATGCTGCCAATATAGAAGGTCTATTGCTGTTGTCTGCTTCCCCCTCTTTCTGTCTCTATTTTTCCCTCCTACACAGATACACACAGTCCTGTGCTAAACTGAGCATGTCCAAGTGGTTCCACCAGTAGTAGATGTGTGTAATCCATAAACCCAGCCAATCACTCCAATCAATTTAGCGAAATAAACAATTAACACAGCAATTTAGACGCAGCTGATTTGGCTGCCTACTGAAGCATGCAGTCAGTCAATAAGGAGCATCAGATGAGCAGCCTTCACACCTTCACATCCAAAGTCTGATTTATAGCATGTGCTGCAGTTCAGTATGCAACCACACAATCATGTCATCCTCTAAAGCTCGTGGACGACACAACCTGCATACTAATGACAAAACATCCATGTTTTGAAGGCTTGAAGGGCCGATATCAAACCTAAAACCTCCTTGCTTTTGTAATGTAGACAATGCAATATTTTCAAAAATGGACAATTCACTGCACACACCGATCAGGCAAACCTTTTTTTCTACACTCATTGTCCATTTTATCAGCTCCACTTACTATATAGGTGCACTTTGTAGTCTTACAATTAGAAAGTAGTCCATCTGTTTGTCTGCATATTTTGTTAGCCCCCTTCTACCCTGTTCTTCAGCGGTCAGGACCCCCATGGACCCTCACAGAGCAGGTACTATTTGGGTGGTGGATCATTCTCAGCACTGCAGTAACAGTGATGTGGTGGTAGTGTTAGTGTGTGTTGCGTTGGTCTGAGTGGATCAGATATGGCAGTGCTGCTGGAGTTTTTAAACACTGTGTCCACTCACTGTCCACTCTATTAGACACTATTACCTTGTCAGTCCACCACGTAGGTGTAAAGTCAGAGACGATAGCTCATCTGCTGATGCACAGTTTGTGTTGGTCATCCTCTGGTCCTTCATCAATAGTCACAGGACGCTGCCCACAGGACGCTGTTGGCTGGATATTTTTGGTTGGTAGACTATTCTCAGTCCAGCAGCGACACTGAGGTGTTTAAAAACTCCAGCAGCACTGATGTGCTGAGTATGATCCACCCATATAGTAAGTGGAGCTGATAAAATGGACAATAAGTGTAGAAACAAGGAGCTGGTGATAATTTTATGCCTGATCAGTGTATATAGACACAAAGCTGCAAAAGCAAAACCTTTTTTTGATGTCACAAAAACAACGCATTTACACACATCCTCCCCTTTAGCCTACAGCAGTAGTCCTGCATTTACGGAATTAAGGAGACGCTGTTATCCAGAGTGACTTACAATTTGATAATTTTACACAGGTAGACAAAGGTAGCGTTAGGAGTCTTGCCCAAGATCTCTTTCGGTTTAGAGTAGGGTGCTTGAACCCTGAACCCCAGTCTACAGTGTAAAAGGCAGAGGTGCTACCCACTACAATATACCAACCAATAACCCTGGCCAGTCATGCTGAAGATTTACATTTATGGCATTTGGCTGACGCTCTTATCCAGAGCGACTTACAATTTGATCATTCTACACAGGCAGGCCAAGGCGGTGTTAGGACTCTTATTGGTATAGTGTAGGGTGTTTGCCCAGGTGGGGACTGAACCCCAGTCTACAGTGTAGAAGGCAGAGGTGTTAACCACTACACTAACCAACCATTTAAGGAGTGTTTCAGAAAGGATGAGGCACAAAACTGAGCAGCCAATCAGAACAGAGGTCATAATGTATTGGTTCTGAATGCACAGCAATAAAAAACATCCTGTTTAATTCTAACGAGTATAAAGACGTCATGTAAAAATGAATTTGGACTGTTTTTGGTAAATATAGCTAAATCATAGCTGGCTTTCAGGAGGAAAAAAAATGAAAGAAAAAAGTAGGATATTGACAAAAGAATAATTCTTACAATTGGTATTTCCCTGAACTCAGCACACTGTATAAAGTATTTCTGCAAGCAGAATATTTCTCTGAACTTTGTGATCTGAAAGAGACAAAGCTTCTTTCATCAACACCATTCTGGATCGACTGAGAGCCCGTCTGAATTGAAATAAACGGCAAGGTGTGATTTATGTGAGTGTCTCTTCATTCTGTTATGCAAGAGAAGTGTTAAAACAGAAGCGCTCCTCACTCTAAGCAGCTAAACAAATGAAAGCATGTCAGGAGGAAATTAATGTACACACAACATTATTGCAGAGGGCGTGTGATAAATGACAAGAGCCCCCACGCAGCACACGGTAAATACATTTCACACACACACACAGGCAGAGAGGGAGAGGGGAGAGAGGGAGAGAAAGAGAAATGGGTTTGTGCAGCTGAAGCTTTTTGGAAACAGTTTCAATTAAGTGATGTGTTTCTCTGTGCGCTGAAGGGGGCAGAATGTAATGCAAAGGCACAAATCACCGCCAGCCCTTTTTCCTGCCTCTGCCAGTTAACAGGTTTTATATGTCAGGAGACAGAACAGTGCACCTCCTCTCAGCTCCCTCTATCACGGCAGGAAAAAGAGGAGATCCCACTGCAATCAAACAAGTCATCACCGTCATAAGGAAATCTCAAAGTGCTGCCTTTACGGAAGAAGAAAAGACTGGGCCTCATTCACCAACATCTTTGTTTTTGTTTTTATTTTTTTTAGATTTTTTCTTGAGAAAAGTCAATGTCAGATTCATGAGTCATGTTGTTAAACTGCAGAACTATTCCTCAAGTGTGTGTAGATTCTGTTTTTACCTATGAACAAATCCCAAATAAGAAAACATTGATGAATGCCAGAATCTTTGTGAAAGTGGGTTTTAAGAAGAAATTTCTTCTTAAGAATGGCTGGTGAGTGAGACCCAATGTTCTTAACTATAGTCAGTTGCGGATAAAGTATCAAAGGTCTGTGCTTGAGTGGAAGGAAAGATTGATTCTTGGTAAAATATTCATTTAATAAATTTAGTAAAAGTAGAAGCTTTTTATTTAATTTTTTCTACTGGAATTGATTAGAATCTGCAACCATTTGTCACGGTGTTCGCACACTGTGAAATTAGACTTCTGCATTTAACCCATCCGTGCAGTAGTGAACACACGCACTAGGGGTCAGTGAGCACACTTGCCCTCACACTAGTGAACACACGCACACTAGTGAACGCATGCACTAGGGGGCAGTGAGCACACTTGCCCGGAGCAGTGGGCAGCCCTATCCACAGACCCCTAGGGGCAGGGCCAGATTAACACTTCCTGAGGCCCGGGGCTAATTACCAGGATGAGGCCCTTCATATGATGTTCTGACGCATGACCTCACACAAACCCACTGACACATCAGCGTACACAGTACCAATCTATGACAGACTACCGTTTAAAGTGAACTGGTATTATGATTTCAATTCAATTCACTTCAATTCAATTCATTTCAATTCAAGGGTAGCTTTAATATCATTACTGAATCGTTACTGAATAGTTTGCAAAAAAAACAAAACACATTTCCAGTAGATGGGGAGTAAGACAACCATTCTCTTGCCACCTTCTCTCCATTTCTGAGCGAGCGACTGAACAATGTTTTGCTCAGACATCGCTTCTGATTTTTATAGCTCCTTTCAGAAGCCGAAAAATCGGCATCTTTATGTTGACATTGTGTGGGTGCTTCAATTCCCTTTCCGACCCAATAGCTTCGCATCTCCTCATTAACTTCTCCCCAGCATGCAATATCTGTTGATATATCTATTTTCGCCCCTGCCTCAGAATCAACAGGCTCATCTGCTACATTACCCACTGGTTCTTCTCCATCACTTGTTTCCTCAGAGATTGTAGCACTATTGCTAGCAGACTGGCTAGTTGGGCTGGTTAGTTGGCTAGCGGTGGTTGGCTGCTGTCCATCACTGACAGTTGCCTCTTTGCTGGTGGTAGCTGCTACAGCAGGCTGACTACTCCACATGTTGGTTAATTTGGGTGTTTTCTGTAATAATTCTGTCACTCTTTCCTTTTTTATTGATTGTAATTTTCGTTTTTTTTGCTCCGCTCTCGTGTTTCCTTTGGCCCGACATTTTCGCTTGTTTCGTTTTTTTTTTTTTCTATTAATTTTTGTCATTTGACATTCAGCGACCGGAGGCCCCCCTAGTGGCGAGGCCCGGGACTGCAGCCCTTTCAGCCCATTCTTTTAATCCGGCCCTGCCTAGGGGGGGTTAGGTATCTTGCTCAAGGGCACTTCAGTCATGGACTGTCAGCCAAGGGGATCGAACCAGCAACCTTCCGGTCACTGGGCTGGTTCCCTAACCTCCAGCCCACGACTGCCCCCCATTAAATGGATTTAAGTATCAAAAGTAATTGATTAAAATTTCTTGCTAAGGAAACAGAAAAACTCACTGTATTTAAATGTCCGCAGCCAAAGAGGTCTACTTAACAAAAAACGTTCATCAAAATCAAAGTACAATTCCTTTTTATACTTAATTACAAACATATAAAGTACTTTGTATTTTAACTCAAGTGGAAATGTAGATGAGCAATTTGTAAGAATATTTTTTCACTCTTCAAAAGAAAGACTGAAAAAAGTGTTCTTTGTTTAATTCCATAGAAGAAACAATTTTGGCTCCATAAAAACATCCCCGCAGTGGATGTCTCTTTAGAGCACCATTTTTTTTAAATGATATGCACAGCAAATCTTTTTAAAGTTTAAAGAACCTCCACATAAGGTTCTTGGAACCCTCAAGATGGTAATTAATCCTTTTTATTATGAAAATGTTCTTTAAGCCTTTATAGGACTCTTCATTTTCACAAATCTCTTTTTCCAAAGATGATAGAGAACTAAAAGTCATCAAAAGACATTGGGCCTCATTCAGCCATCACTCTCAAGAAGACATTTCTTCTTAAAACACACATACGCAGTTTTTACAAAGATTCTGACATTCACCATGTTTTCTTATTTGGGATTTGTTCTAAGGTAAGATCATAATCTATGTACACTTAAGAGCCCAAAGGTGAGAACAATTCGGCGGTTGAAGAGCATGTCATAAGTCTAACGACTTTTCTCAAGTAGAAATTTAAGAACAAACTTAGGAAGAATATTGAAGAACGAGGCCCATTGTGTATTTTATATTTATCCACCCTTGACTATAATAAATAATGCAAAGTTTTACTCCACATAGTAATTTTAGATCATTTCATCATTAAGGCCAACTAAAACAAAAAGTGGATTATTTTATTATGTGATAAAAACATTTTGGATCTTTTCATCAAATAATTAAATATGAAAAAGGGTAATGCTGAAATATATATAACAGAACCATTCTTACAGTAGGATGAGAATTCTTCATTCTTAAAGCATGTAGTTGAACTTGGAGCCAAACTAAGTCCTAATTGCTTCCACAGTTCTGGGGCCACTTATTACGTTGGAGGGTGGTCATTGATTAGTGATTACAGGGGCCGGGTCAATAAGCCAGGGACAGTTTTCTCTTGCCCATCCATCTAACTGGCAGGGCTTCCCTACGGACTGCTGCTTTGCTTGCATTTAATCAATTAAAAAAATAAACTTGATTAGGCTGGAAATTGGCTTAAAACATGTAAGAAAAAGAAAACAAAAATGAATCTCATATGTTCAAGGTCTCTGAAGGTGCCCCCATTAAAAGAAGTATTTATTAATGTAGGCGACCCTACCACTGGCATTTAGTCCCTGCAGCGCCAGGTGCTGTCTCTGGACCTGCATATGGACCTCTTAAGCTTTACTTTACGGGGTAGATTTCCCCAGACACAGATTTACTCTAGTTCTAGGCTAAAAAGGAAATAACTCTCTGGAAATGACTCACTGAAAGCATAATTTAGTCCAAGGCCTAATCCCTTTACGGAGAATCATCCTATTCTATACATCATGTGTAAGAAAACAGCAGTGCTACAATGCATCATCTAAACATATTGCATATTACATTCACGTTCACATTACCAGGCACGATTCATCATTCCTGCAGTCTCATAGCGAAACACTCTGATCTTAGAAAGTAAAAGAGCCAGACATAATGGCTTAGCACTGCACCATATACATCAAAGACAGGATAGGAGAGAAATGGGCTGTGCTAAGTACTGCTAAGAACAGAAGACAGTAAATTCACACAGGATTTATCCTCGAAAAGCATCCAGGTGAATGTACGCTGGAAGGAGGGGAAAAAAAAGATTGGTAAACAGACACAATTGAAGAGGATGGTCTGCGCCTGTAACCTTTTCAGTGGAGGAATTTGAGAGGGATTCCCCTGAGGCCCTTTGTAAGGTTTAATTGCTCAGTGTTAAGCTTTAAGTGTAAGGAAGATAAAAATGAGCCTATTTTTTTTTATTATGTAAAACAGCACCTTGGCAGAGGTGGCAATCAGAACCAAATGTGAATATAACAGAGTACTTGGAACGAGATATGCACCGAAGCAAGTCTAGTGACAAATTCAAACATCGAGAGAATTCAAATGGAAAGTCACCAGATATTTTCGAACCCCAGAAATAGTGTCAAAGATGCGTCTAACACACAACAGTTCATGTTGGAGAAATTGTGGAGCACAAATTGGAAACCATACTCATATATTTTGCCTATGCTCTGAGTTACAGATGTTCTGGAACGAAGTATTTGATGCTCTTAAGGAAGTGTTTCTGCAAAATATTCCACAAGATCCTAAAGTCGCAATACTGGGAGTAATACCTGATAACCTAGAGGGAAGATCTAAGAAATACCTTCTAGGAATATTACTAACAGTAGCTGCGAACTGTATTACAATGAAATGGATGAAATCAGACTCTCCCACACAATTTATGGATTCAAAAGGTGTGGGTTGTCTACCAAATGGAACAAATAACATACTTATTAAGAATTCAAAAAGATGTATTTACTAAGAGATGGAGCCCTGTTAGAGATTTACTAACGCAGTGAGAAATATTATTTATTTTTAAATGATCTGTCTAATACATCGTTTTCATTTATTTTTTCTTATGTTATTGTCTACTTTTATTTTAGAGTGGATCCCCTTTGTTGCTTATTCTTGAAGAATGTATAGATACATTGGATTTTTTTTCCTTTCATGAAAACATTGTAATACTGTTAAAAAAGAAATAAAAACTAAGCACCATGACCGTCCCAGGAACCGTTCTGAGTTACAAACCTGCAGCACAACATACTGTATTCATCAGTACATTTACAGTGGGGCAAAAAAGTATTTAGTCAGCCACTGATTGTTCAAGTTCTCCTACTTAGAAAGATGAGAGATCTGTAATTTTCATCATAGGTACACTTCAACTACGAGAGACAATATGAGAAAAAAATCCAGAAAATCACATTGTAGGATTTTTAAAGAATTTATTTGTAAATTATGGTGGAAAATAAAGATTTGGTCAATATCAAAAGCTCAACTCAATACTTCTAGGTCAAACGTTTCCTGTAAGTCTAAGTACACTATAGCTGGTATTTTGGCCCATTCCTCCTGCAGATCTCCTCTAGAGCAGTGATGTTTTGGGGCTGTCACTGGGCAACAACTCCCTCCACAAATTTTCTATGGGGTTGAGGTCTGGAGCCTGGCTAGACCACTCCAGGACCTTGAAATGCTTTTTACGGAGCCACTCCTTCGTTGCCCGAGCGGTGTGTTTGGGATCATTGTCATGCTGGAAGACCTAGCCACGTTCTATCTTCAATGCTCTCACTGATGGAAGGAGGTTTTGGCTTAAAATCTCACGATACATGGCCCCGTTCATTCTTCCCTTAACACGGATCAGTCGTCCAGTCCCCTTTGCAGAAAAACAGCCCCAAAGCCTGATGTTTCCACCCCCATGCTTCACAGTAGGTTTGGTGTTCTTGGGATGCAACTCAGCATTCTTTTTCCTTCAAAAACGACGAGTTGAGTGTTTAACAAAAAAGTTCTATTTTGGTTTCATCTGACCACATGATATTCTCCCAGTCCTCTTCTGGATCATCCATATGATCTCTGGCAAACTGCAGACGGGCCTGGACATGTACTGGCTTAAGCAGGGGGACACACCTGGCACTGCAGGATGAGTCCCTCTCGGCGTCGTGTGTTACTGAGAGTAGCCTTTGTTACTTTGGTCCCAGCTCTCTGCAGGCCATTCATCAGGTCCCTCTGTGTAGTTCTGGGATTTTTGTTCACCGTTCTCATGATCATTTTGACCCCACGGGATGAGATCTTGCGTGGACCCCAGATCGAGGGAGATTATCAATGGTCTTGTATGTTTTCCATTTTCTTACAATTGCTCCCACAGTTGATTTATTCACACCGATCTGCTTGCCTATTGTAGATTCACTCTTCCCAGCCTGGTGCAGGGCTACAATTTTCTTCCTGGTGTCCTTCGACAGCTCTTTGGTCTTGGCCATGGTTGAGTTTGGAGTCTGAGGCTGTGGACAGGTGTCTTTTATACAGATAACGAGGTCAAACAGGTGCCATTAATACAGGTAACGAGTGGAGGACAGAAGAGCTTCTTAAAGAAGAAATTACAGGTCTGTGAGAGCCAGAAATCTTGCTTGTTTGTGGGTGACCAAATACTTATTTTCCACCATAATTTACAAATAAATTCTTTAAAAATCCTACGATGAGATTTCCTGGATTTTTTTTCCTCATATTGTCTCTCATAGTTGAAGTGTACCTATGATGAAAATTACAGATCTCTCATCTTTCTAAGTAGGAGAACTTGCACAATCAGTGGCTGACTAAATACTTTTTTACCCCACTGTATGTATAATCTTGTTTATTTTTGTAAATGTAAACTAAAGCCTGGCCTGCCAGAAACAGAGATTCCATCGACTTCCAAACAGCACCAGCCATTTTAAGGCTGGTTTTATTTTCCTCTCTAGTTTGGAATTGTGTCCTCTTTGTACGCTGATTGTTATGAAAGCATTCCAGCATTAAGATGTTCTCAGCTTGTAGAAAGCATGCGTTGGAACTTGCCTGCTATTTTTTTTGTTCCCCCTCGGACAGACAGACGGCCGCAGACTGTACTGGTTTACTTCATTACCTTTTGCAGGTGCACACATTGAGAGGCCATGTTTAATAGTAACCTCTCCTCCTGTGCTATTCAGACTCACGCCAGCCATTCACTGGATTAAACACACATGCTCTTTTGATACTGAGAGAGAGAGAGAGAGAGAGAGAGAGAGAGAGAGAGAGAAAGAGACAAGAACAAGGAGGTGCAGGGAGGGAGGGAGTTGGAGAGAGAGCGCACAAGAGTGAAGAAAGAAAGGAACAGAAAGAGAGGGGCGAGAGAGGGAGGGAGAATAATGGAGAGAGAAAGAGGGAGAAAGAGGGGGAGAGAGGAGGGAGAAAAGAACGAAGAGAAAGAAGAAGATGGAGAAAGAAAGAAATGGGGGAGAGAGGAGGGAGAAAAGGAATGGAGAGAGAAAGAGACACATAGTAAAGGAGGGAAAATGAAACAGAAAAAGAAAGGTAGAGGGGGCAGCAGGGGGAAGGGAAGGGAGAGAGAAAGAAAGAGAGAGGTAGAGGATGGGGAGAGAGAGAAGGAGAGAGGAGGGAGAAAAGGAAGGAAGAGAAAAAGAATGGAGAAAGAGAGAGACTGGGTAGAGAATGGGAGGGAGAGGGAGAGACAGAGGGAGAGAGAGGGAGGGAGAGAGGGAGAGATAGAGAGGGAGAGATAGAGAGAGGGAGAGAGAGAGAGAGAGAGAGAGAGAGAGAGGGAGAGAGAGAGAGGGAGAGAGAGAGAGAGAGAGAGAGAGGGAGAGATAGAGAGAGGGAGAGAGAGAGAGAGAGAGAGAGAGAGAGAGAGAGGGAGAGAGAGAGGGAGAGATAGAGAGAGGGAGAGAGAGAGAGAGAGAGAGAGAGAGAGAGTGAGAGAGAGACAGAGAGGGAGAGAGAGAGAGAGATAGAGAGGGAGAGAGAGGGAGAGATAGAGAGAGGGAGAGAGAGAGAGAGAGAGAGAGAGGGAGAGAGAGAGAGGGAGAGAGAGAGAGAGAGAGAGCGAGAGAGAGAGAGAGAGTGAGAGAGAGAGATGTGTCAGCGTGCAGTAATGTAGTTATCAGTGTTGATGGAGTCTATCAGGCGAATCTCTGAACAGTGTGAATATGAGGTCCCTACTGAAGCTGTGTAAATCTGCAAATCTCTGCTTTTTCAGCTAACAATACAATAGAGTCAGGATGAAATAGACAGAGAGAGGAAACCGCAGTGAGATAAGCTTGAGCTTTGTAAAGGTGAGAGTGAGTCAGCTGAAGTACAGTAGCACACACGGAGACAGCGGGAGCAGGAGAGACAGAACTGCCTGCCTGGACGAATGTGCGTGTATTTACTCATCAAGTCTGAGAACATGTCTTTTGTAGTTTGATTCTTTTTTGCTGTACATGTTAAAGTACATGTTAAGGTTTTGTTAACACACAACAGCTTTAAAGCTTTGGGTATATTCTGCAAAACTCAGCTTCGTGTTTATCAAAGCGTCTTCCGTGCAAAGACCAGGTTTTGCCTAAATAACGATTTGATGGCTTTTTTAGCCAAACTCTTAAAAGCACACACTGAAACTCCCAACGCATGAAAAGGAAGCCCAGTATTTACAGTTACCATCCAATACTTAGTTTATCTAATCAATTACTAAATTAAATCAGGTGCAGCTGAATTTAACAGATGCATGCAATGATTGAAGAGCAGCTAGAAGTCAGGATTCAAAAAACCTGTGTTCTTCTAATCAAGATACCTGTAACTTTTTTAACCAATAAATCTAGTTGTGATTTACTGTATTTATTCTATGGTTGGTTTCCAAAGGATTGAGTCTAATCCTGGATTTCACATCATTCTGAATGGAAGTTTCCTTTGAAAGAAAAATGTAGTCTAGAATTAGGCTTAGTCCCTGTCTGGGAAGCAGACCCCTAGCGTGTTATAGTGTTTTGAATGTGTATCTGCAAAGTGTTCTAGTAAGTAAAACACACACAGCCAAGAAAAGAAAAAAAAAAAAAGTTTTCTCGGCCACCTTCTGCACAGCACTGTACATGTTTGAGAAAAGCCGCTGATGTAAATACGGCACACTTGAATTAGAGCAGTTAGACTGACTTCACAGAGCACTTATTGAAAAATGACAAAGAAAGCTTACTGAAGAAATTCAGTCACAAACATCACTTTAAAACTATTAAAGTATTAAATTCCTGATTTTTCTAAATCTCAGCATAATTCAGTTACTGTAACATAACTGAAGTCATTTAGAGTGGATGATCTGATGTGATGTGAAATGCTGCACTGTAGAGAAACCAACCAACTCTGATTTCATTACAGTTTACAATTCTTTTCTTATCCGAAACAACCACTGAACCAGAGTTTTAATATTGATGACGGTAAATCTGAAAAATGTTTTCCTTGGGGTTTATTTTATGCTGCAATGCCTTAAAAAATGCAATAAAACATTCTGGGTCAAAACCTTGTCTCAAAACTATTATACAATAACATCTTAGACATCAGGCAGTGCATCTGTAATCATTTCATGTACTAACGTTCTGTGAGGGACCCCTCAGAAACGGTTATTAAACAGTTCAGACATTTGGTTCTGGTCACAACCGCTGTAAACTCTGCAAGTTTCTCTAAATTACTGCATTTCACGTCAAACAATTCTTAATGCCTCTTACAATGCTTACCTCTTAATGGGTTAATTACACAGAAATGTTTTAAAATGACGAACTCCTCTTTAATTCTTAAATAGAAAAATAAAGTGGGCCCTCAACTTAGCCCAAAACACACTCGAGGCAGGCAGCATTTGGTGATTTGATGTGGATCCAGATGAGCACACTCCCTTAATCGCAGCAGGGTCTGACTGAGCCAGGGAGGGAGAAAAGAACAATCAGAGAGAAAGATGGATTCAATTTAGCTCATGGCCACTTCTGAATGAATATATCACTGCTTTATTAAAATCAGGATGGCGCCGAGCGACTCGCATAAAACGACATGAGAATTTTAAAAGATGTGAATCAAAGCCCTTAAGGAGAAGACCTAGACTTTTACAAGAGCTTTGAACAGCCCCCCAGGAGCCGTCACTCACCGGCTTTAACTCTACATTGTGTGCTTTACCCACCGCCTATAGTCCATCACCTCTAGGCACATTACACTGTCAGACTCCCATCTACCATGGGGAGAAATCATTTCTATGGGCAGTTACTGATAGAACTAACCTTACTTTAGAGGTTGTAAGTGACTGTAGAGTTAAGGACAGGCAAACCGTTCATGTCTCCTAAATCAACCACAGCAGATGATTCAGTCCAGAGACATGGCTATAGCTGATGGAAAGCATTGAGGGGTGGTTCTTATCCTAGAAGACAACTTCACTGCAGCATCACATTTCCCCTTCAGTAGCTCTCCAGCACTGGCACTGCTCATTTTTCAACTTTTCATGCCTTTTGTCTTCCATCAGTGGCTTCAGAAAATGAGAAAAAAAAGTACATTAAGTGCAAACAAATCAAATTCATTCCTATGTTAATGTTCAGAACGACAGAAAATAGGAATTGTTCAGTCTGATGACTAACGAAATCAATTCACTGCAGTCAAAATCATCACTACCTCATTTCATCTTCCAAACAACAAAACATCAAATGAAAAATGAAAGCTATCTAAAAGCTGTTGACATCCCTGCGCTAACCCTGAACGCAATCTTTCCCAGCCCTACACACTAATGTGCCCTCCAGTATTTTCACAAAGCATCTTGAAGCAGAGCCGCCGTTTATGCAAACTTCTACTGCTGTAGCTAATAAAGACTCGAGCTGTTTTTACAGAATTCAGATTTCTGGCATTAACAGAGATAAGCATACATGTGTTTCATGGAATGTTGTTCTAACAGTGGTGGAGTTAGGAACCAGAACCAGTCTTTAAATGCTACTCCACAATTACATTAAATCATTATGAATATACCTGAGCAATTGTTTTACTCTAGTTTTGAGGTGAAGTTTCAGCCTGCAAAACGTTTGGCCTTTAGGTGGCGAGGTACATGCAGGGTGATATAAGATAAAACAGGACCCAAATAATTTTGTTCTTCAGATTTACCACTTTTTTTTTAACCTTAATCGACATTACGCATGAAAATGGAGATGTGTGTGGTTTTTGACACTTGGTTTGGTGTTTTTAAGTAAATGGCAATATTTGCATTGCAGACATCACAACCCCTGGTTCCCATCACCACCTCTGAAAACAGACACTAAGCTTCTCTATTATTGACCATTTCACATTAAACAACTCTAAATAACTTTGTTTCCTTCTCAACCACTGAATTATGCAGATATGATCAAAAATCTGTAAATTTCCTTTTTAAGCAAGAGCTAGAAACTAAATGCATACCTTCTTCTAAAATCCAACACCTTAAGCTGCAAATGAGATCTAAAGAGGCCTGTAGATGCTCCACAGGCTTTTAATGTAAACTGCAGAGAGAAAGATGATTAAATCTCTGTACAGCAGCAGGGAGAGAGCAAGTAGAGACAGTGTGATTCCTCCCTCTGCTCAAAGGTGAGGGTCAGCCATCGATTGCCCTTTGAAGTTAAGGAAGGCAACAGAAATACAGCTGTAGTAACTCACATCACACCAACGAGTTAGCAGAGCCACACAGCCCCAGCAGGCAAGATTGAAAATACATACACTGAGTTTATTTAAGTCAGTAGTGAATTTGGAACAGTCAATGTTATTGAAATCCAAGGTTACAGCATTACAAATTCTATACAATGATATAAAGTACAGTGGGAGTTAGTTGTGTACACTCCAAAAACAAATAAACAAACAAAAAAATGGTGGAAGGAAAGAAAAAATAACAATACGATCAATGGATGGTACTTCTACCGAAGTACACAGAAGTACTTTACAGTCCCTGTCAATGAATATCATAAAAGCCCTTTTTGGATAAAAATGCCAGTTAATTTGATGCAATGTTAATACAAAAAAAATCATGATCAAATTCACTTCCAAAAGTAAAGAAAAAATAAAAATAAAATAAAAATCATATATACAAACCTCTGTACATATATGTGTATATATTGAGGAAAGCAAAAAAAAAAACTGCATTTAAAAAAGTGGAAAAATATTAAAGGATTCTGATTATGTAACAACCTCTCAGCTTTGGAGAGTGGTATGAGTTGGTCATATGTCTTGGTCATAAGGCTGAGAAGAAAAAAAAAAGGCAAGACTCAATAAATCTGACTCATCTCGACTCTGGTTGAAAAATTGGAATGACAATCTAGAACTGCAGGCTGACAAATTGGCTGGGCTATCTGCAGAACTCCCGCATTCTGAAGCTGGGTGAGCCAAGTCTTGATTTGTTCATTGTAGCCACATGCCTCACAAGACCATTTCATTTTACAAGCCAGCAGAGGTGTGAAATAGATCATATATTGTACCTAGCCCTGACACCTGGGATGAGGCTTTGACTAATAATGAGTGGGTGAGAGACAGAGTCCCTGGACAGGTCAGCTCCTTCAGCATGAAGATTATGAGAGAGCGGCGATGAACTCTTCATCCTGTCATACTGTCAGAGAGAGCGATTCAAAATCATCCAAGCCAAGTCTCTCGGGGGGGTGGGGGGCTAGTCAGGTTTCCGCTGGAATTTATTCTGTCGTTTAAGCTGTGAGGCTCACTGGACAATCCCTGAGTCGATGGACGCCTGTTTCCGTGTGGTTTTCGGAGGAGGTGGAGGAGGGGTCTTACTCGGCAATGGCGGGGGCATGTGCTGGAGATGCAGAAAAGACGAAAACAAAAAGAGACAGAGTAAAAGAAAGAGAGACAAAGAGTTAAAATTCATGAGCGTCACAGAGTGAGCACTTCATTTCTAGTGCTGTAGTCACTATCTCAGAAGAGTTAAAGAACAGAGTTCTTCACCCCGGCACAGTGTGTTCCAAGAACCCTATTAAAAACATCTTTTTACTTGCTGTATCTCCTTTAAACAAAAATAATTGCCATCTTACTGTAGTAATCAGAACAGCAGGCTAAGTAAGCCCAAGAGAGAATAAGCAAGCAGCTACGAGCAGGCCGGCACTTGCGAGTCCACATACAATTATGTGGCCCCTGTTCGTGATCTCATGGAAGCCAAAGTCTCTGGGTTAATTAAACACACTTTCCAAAGCTGAGGTTCAAGAACATAAAGCAGTGGTTCAGACATATAGAAGGAAAGTATCAGTATGTTAAGCAACAGTCAATCCAGAGGCATCATGTGCTTAAAGGGACAGCAAGCTAAAAGCTAAAGTTAGTTGGTCGTTAAGATCCCTTCAGGTCCTCATTCACAACACATTTAGTTTGCTGCAGGTGTGTTTGTGGGTAGGGATTTAGGTTTTTCCCTTGTGACCACTTGAGTGATGAGTTTAACTACTTTCTTTTCTGGTTCAACATCAATGTGACAGACTGAAGTCCTGCATCAGATCATCTCATACTGCCATGATGCCAGATTATGTTCAAACCTAAATAACTAAAGTTCAAACCTACAGAACTTTTTCAGTGGACAACACAGCGACATTTCTTTCCACTGCCATGCACTGATATTTGCTATTTTTTTTAACACAGGGGTGCCCAAATCCAGGTCTTGGAGATCTACCACCCTGGAGAGTGCAAAGCCAGCTCACCTGGCTCTAATGTACAGATGCCACTAACAACCTCCTTTAGGTGTGTTAAATTAGGGTTGGAACTAAACTCTACAGGGTGTTAGATCTCCAGGGTCAGGACTACTTTAACATACTGTTCTGTACAGTAATTAATTAGTAATGCTAGTATTACGCTAACAGGCCGTGTTAGGACATTTTGGCATCTGACAAACATGCCACATGTTTATGTCAGATGCCAAAATGTCCTAAACATGGCCTGTTAGCATAATTTTCCTCATTATCCTTGCATGTTGCTGGCATTTCAAGAGTTAAAAAATTTTTTTTTAGTCATTCCAGTCATTCACACATATAGAGTGGTACAAAAATAACATGCAGGGCCTTTGTGAGGGATACAAGACAGGACCAATGTTTACATCAATAGAACATCCTTTGTGAATGCATGAGTGAGCGCGAGGTTAAGGCATGATTTTAGAGACAGAACCATGCTGTCATGCTGACACTGTGACAGCTGTTAGATGTAAATCACACGGTGTAGTATGGAGCACTCATAAGTGTCTCTGCAGGAATCACCACACCTGCTGTACACAGCAGCACAGCTATCAAGAGAACACAGCCAGGGCTGCAGTTAAAGCAGTTACAAACATTCACAGATGTATTACAACAACGATACTCACATACATGTGGTACTTGCAAGAAATGGCAAATAAAGACTACACAGAGAACATGTTGGATGTGCTGTAGGGCACTAGAAGGAGAAGATTATGCTGTTATCAGTGACATTAACAACCAGATCTGTTTGCTGGATTTGCTGTTCATTTATCCTAAGACCCAGGATTAATTAGACCTCTTACAGAGAGATGTACGGGTCAAGAATGAAGAATAGACCAGACAATAATCATGTCCAGTAAAGGGTAAAAGATAGAAAGGGGTGGATCAGTTGAAAAGAGAAATTAATAAATTACAAGAGAGTGGTGGGGTTTAATAAGGGAGGGATTTGGTAAGGAAAGACAGATGAACGGGCATGAATAAGTCCATGAAGGATAATATAGAGCCAAATTATAGAGCAATTCATACATTCAATCATCCTCTGCTACTGCCCCATATACAGGACAAGCATAGCAATGAAGGATATGTTTATGAGAGAATGTTTTCAGCCAATTAAGGATTTGACAAAGGTCAAATGCATACTTTGTGTGCCTGAGTGATAGGTCTTGTCAAACCTGTCCTTTTTCTGGAATTTTAGATGAAAAACATCAAACCGTTTTTGTGCTGGATTTGCAAATCTTACTGAATCTCCACTAGTGTTCCTGGTGCCGTTTAGAGTTTAAAATCAAGCATAAGATTTCGCTACAAACTCGAGTACAGCCCAGGAAGTCTACCCTGACCCACAGCAACAAATCCTCATTCAGAACTCGATAGCAGATGAAGAAAATTCTAAATTAACTAGCATTTAGTTAGAGACAAAGAAAGATTACACCATGAAAATGAATAAAGTAAATATCCATCCATTTTCTAAGCCGCTTCTCCGTCAGGATCGCGGGGGGTGCTGGAGCCTATCCCAGTGCTCATCGGGAGGAAGGCAGGATACACCCTGGACAGGTCGCCAGTCCATCGCAGGGCAGACATATAGACATATACAGTGACTCACACCTAGGGGCAATGTAGCATGTCCAATCGGCCTGACTGCATGTCTTTGGACTGTGGGAGGAAACCGGAGAACCCGGAGGAAACCCACACAGACACGGGGAGAACATGCAAACTCCACACAGAGAGGACCCTGGTCGCCCGGCCAGGGAATCGAACCCAGGCCCTCCTCGCTGTGAGGCGACAGCGCTACCCACAACGCCACCGTGCCGCCCTAATAAAAAATCTTTTTTTTTTTCTTTTTTTTTTTAAAGTTTTAAAGCTAAAAGTTTAAACTCTATTTTAAGAAATGTATCAATCAATACCTTCAAACGTCTCAAAAATTCTTACTCTGGATAAGCTTCAAAGGGCTAACATATTCATATTGGTCTCATGGACCATGATGTATCTTACAACCAACAACAGGAACGACTTCAGCAAGCTGAAGGGGGAACTGAAGCAGGTGGAAATGTAGTTGGAAACCCATCAAAGAAACAAGTTCAAACTGGAAGATGAACTCTGGACTGCATCCAAGCCTGACTAATATTTAAGAAATTATGTCCAATCCTGACTGAACTGATGTGAAAAGTCCAGCCCACAAAAAGATATTTCAGGTTTTTTTATATTCTTGAAGGACACCATTTCATCTGAACTACTTCCGGTCAGGTGTTGATGTTTGTGTTTTGTATGGGTGCTCATGTTTTTTTTACCCTTTGATGTGGAGGAGGGGGAGGAGGTGTGGTTGGGCTGGCCAGTTCTTGGCTGTCCATCAGGTTTCCATAGTCACCCATGCTGCTTTTGATTGGTAGAGGAGGTGGAATCTCCCCCTTATCTCCATAGCCCATTCCATTCAGCTCTAGATCTGCCAATAACAAATGAAAAACAGTTTGATGACATGCTTTAAACTCTCTGAAGAGACCAGTGGATACCCTCTGATCTGTCTGAGTCCTGTTGAAATCTTGCAGCAAAGATGATGACACATAAAGCAACCTCTAGATCCTCAGACTGTAGGCTGTGCTTGCACTGAGGGTACCCAGCTACAGATCTTCAGAGAAAGAGAATGGAGGAGAATATTCAGCTTTAGGGAATAACCATTTTGTTTCAAACTCCACAGTACTTCACCAGCTGGGAAAGCTCAGCATTTTAAAGAGCAATGTGCTTTTCTTCTGAATGTGAAACAAGATAAGAATTTCCTCTTCAGGTCAGATTTGTTTGATGGTAGTTGTGATGCTGACTTTTTGAAAAATAAGGAAATTACAAAAATGTTATAAATGACATGGGGAAAAGAAAATAAACCAATTAAAATGTCTTCTTTGCTGGATGTTAGATCTTAGATCGTTTCATCTCTTTAAATCTTGTCATTATTTGTTTTGATGTTTAAATTATGAAAGGTTATTCAAACACTGCTCTCCCCATACATACAACTTCAAAGGTGTAGGTTTGGGCAGTATTTACTTTTTAATACCTTTAAACGGTCTCCAAAGATTACCACGGTAATTAATATGACTGCCACTAATCACCATTTAATGCTTTTATGAGGAACAAAGATGATCTTATTTCCTCTTAAACATATTCAGCTGTTTGTTTTGTACTTTGTCTCATCTGGATCTGCATCTCTAAAGCAGAGGGTTGTGTACAAAAGCACTCAAAGCTTTAGTTCCTGAATGAGGCGGAGACATGGTCCATTTTCCTTTGGCTTGTCCAAAGTGAAAAGCATCAGACACAATGCCCATTTTGCAAGAAGCAAAGCAGATCTTTTTGACAGGTGCTCTGGTCATTTTTAGCAATGTGGACTCCAACACACTGAGACTCCAAAAAATGTTCGATGTCCGGCATGTAGAGTCCTGATATAAAACATCACATTTTAAATGATCACCTTTTTGCATCATTTATATGTGCTGCATTAAGGGTTGAGGTTTTTTCTGGTTCAGATTGTTTTCCTTCTTTCTAATAGCGCCACCTATTTGTCAGCTCACACACCATCATACAAGTGAGCACCGCTAAAATATAAATGAGTGTAATGTGTTTTTTTAGCCTTTCAGCTGTGAAACAGAAATATGACATCATTTTGAAATACCGTAAATTTTTCACATACCGGCAACATTTTTAAATACCATAGTATACCTAGTTATCGTTCTACTGCCCAAATCTACTTTGGTGATTGTGTTGGTGATAGTTTACTGCAAAGGCTGTGTTCAGTTATTTTCTCAGCAAAAATGTAAGAGAGAGATGGCAGACACGGCAGACAGTAACTCCAAACTGGGAGTACAGTGGTGTCATGGCGGAAAACATCTTACTAAAGTAAACTGTTATACAGCTACATGACCCAGTGAATTAGGGGACAATGGTGAAACATCCTTAAAACAAGCCAAATGCATTTGTGGGGAATCCCTGGTGTAAACAGATGAGTGAATTGTTACGTACTGGAGGAAGAAAGCATACTAAAGGAGAGCTTGACTCTGGGGGTGATGGGTGGAGGGGCAGATGAAGCAGTTTGAGGAACAGTAGGGCCTGGGGACACAGAGAGCCTTTTCTCCCCTGCCAGGTTTATGACCTGACTCTTTGGTCTCTGGGGCCTCAGTGGACTGATCTGTAAACACAAACAGCAAAACAAAAAGACCAGAGTCAAAGTAAGGCATTATATGAACTAAGGGCCTCATTCTCCAATATCTTAAGTTTGTTCTTGAGAAAGGTCCTAAGAAAAAGTTTGTCAGATTCATGACGTGCTCTCAAACCACAGAACTGTTCACACCTTTGTGCTCTTGAATGTGCAGATTCTGTTCATACCCAAGAACTAATCCCAAATAAGAAAACATTGGTGAACGACAAAAACTGCATACGTGGGTTTTAAGAAGAAATTTCTTATTAAGAACAGCTTGTGAATGAGGCCACATGATCAGGACAAATGACTGAAATTACTAGTCTCAATGAACCCAGTACTTCAGACTTCCATTTTGGCATCTGGGCCTGTGTTGATGAAGCTTCTCAGAGTAGCAGAGCTGATTTTGGATTAGATTCCTCTCTTATTTACAGTGACCTCGCTCACAAGAACAGATCTTATATCAGCACTCCTACTCTCAGACGCTTCACCAAAAACAGCTCTGGCATAATTTTACTGTGGACCACCTGAGCAGCATTTTTATTGGATGTACTGACAAAGAAAAAACATTCTGCCTTGTTATGACTTTGATTATTCAAGTCACTCTATATGACTGACTTGTATGGCTGTCATTGTTACAAAATTAAACTTTATTTTTAAAAAGAATGGATACAAATTTAGCTTTGCAGTGAACCAGCAATGTGATTAGTTTGCAATCTGCATGATGATAACGCATCCTGCTGGACTGCCCGGTAAAGTACTATGGCACTCTTATACTGGTGTTTTTCCTCAGCTAAGCTCATTTTATTTTTTTAAAAATAGTCAGTAGATAATTCCATAGATAATACAATATATTCAACAGTGACTTTCTTGAGACTTGTAGATTTAGATTAAATAAATGCATAGCAGCACTTCAGCCTGTTGTCCTAGAGATAGGGTAGCCTAGAAATCAAAAGATGAATAATACAACTCCTGATCTACTGACAGAAGTGAAGACTGAGTAAGGGCCTGCACTGCAAGTGATCTTTAATAAGATTTGAGGAGTCACACATGCAATACTAAGCTACCACAGATCCAATAAACAATAATGGCCAATAAAGAGGCTTACTGTATGCTACCTGAGGGAAATGAAGGTTGACATGGGAAACACAGCTCACAACTGTTATAAGCTATTACTGCTATTATGCAGCACATACACCATGGGGTAGGAAAACAAGCTGAGTTTTCATTGAGTGAAGTGGAATAACAACAGGGGAGGTCACACCCACACGGTATGAAAAGGGACAGAAATATATTACTAAATTACATGAGAGTTCAAGAGTTTTGTGATGATTGAGTACAATAAAGAAAAAGGGACTGAAAAACAGTGGATGCTGATGTACTAACCACACAAGCTGAATGTGGTAAAGCACAGAACATTTATGGGCTATGCAATAAAAAGGAATTCGTTGGTCGAAATGAACGGTGCAAGAATAAATCCTGTAGTAAGGATAAAAGTCATAATGATATTTAGAGAGATTTCAATTTTCAAGACACTCTCTAAAAAAGCAGGACCATGTCACTGTGTATTCCTCTTTATTAGCATTTTCTTCAGAGGACACGTTGCTCAGCAAGGTTACCAGATGCTTTTAACGGATTATTATGCAGATATAATGGGCTTTCCTCTGTGTCTATTTTCCACTCACCATTTTATGCCATGGTGGCCACATCAAGTTTTGTAAATAGATGCATTAGCAAACAGGCTCATTTTTTTATTTCAGATTCATTAAAAGGTAGATGTGTAGGAACAAATGAGGCTGGAGGAGGGCATGTCTGCATCTGTGTTTCTCACCGTCTCTGACAGAATAACTGCCTCAGTGGGCTGCATGGGTATTTCAGTGGTTTTTAGTTCCTTGTCAAAAATCTCTTGGTGCTTGCTGTTCCTTTTCTCTTTCTTCTTCTCCTTCTTGTCCTTCTCGGGCTCATCCCGGTCCAGCTTGTCCTGAGACTTGAAGTGCTGCTTTTTGGGCAAGAGTGGTTCCAGGGCAAAGCTAACAGAGGAAAGAGGAAGAGAAGGACAAGTGAGTGAAGAAAAGAAGAAAGTTGCAGTAAAAAGGGAGGAGGACATGAAAGGATATGGGAAAAAGTGAAGGACATGAAAGGATATGGGAAAAAGGAAAGGAAAGGAAATGAGAAGAAGAAAGAAGAGTGAAGAGAGGAGGAAATGTGTGGGAGGGAAGGAGAAAAAAGTGATGAAAGAGAGAGTGAAGAGTTGAGTGTGCATGTCAGAGCAATCTTTAATATCACACTGACGCATATATATAATGAACAGCAAACGGAAATGTGCCTCTGACATTTGGTCTGAGCCCTAGAGGAATGATAGAAATAGAAACACGCAATATTCAGGCATGAAGTGACATGGAAATCTAATATTTGTATATCTCTGATTATAAAATGGTTAATTAGAACATTGGACTAATAATAAGATAATTTAAATGTTTTCTTTCTTTTCTGATTTATGTTTCATGGCAATTTACACTAAAGATCCTATCCTGACCTCGCCATGCTTGCATGGAGTGTGCATTTCATTTTGATGGAAATGAGTACAGTGACTCTGATTGGTTGCATGCACCACATAAGTAAGAAGGCAGATAAAATTCTGTTCCCACCCCGTCTGTTCCCACCACCTCTGTCATGAATGTTATGCACTCCATCCCACCTCACCTTGCAACTTATTATTCAGACAAATTCTCTTATATTTTCCAACTATGAAGCCAATTAAATGACTCACCTTTGAACAAACAAAGGTTTTGTTGATTTTGATATTTGTGTTCGGCTGAAGGTGACATTTATTACACCGACGAATCGAAACGTTTTTAAATACACTGGCGTTTGGAAAGTGTAGACCGTATCTGGAGTTTTACATTCAAAATATGCACACATGGGAAATGCTGGCAAGGTAACAGCAGTTTGCTAAGGAATTTGACAAGTTTGGTTTCTAAGCAGTTTCTCATAAGGTATGAGAACGAGCCTGCTCTGTCAAAGAAAGAACAATGGGTTAAGCATATGGAATAAACTGACCTTAGTCCAAAAAACAAATCTGATCCTTTCATTATAGTTCCCACAGGAATACCATGTTTATCCCCATTCCCACTGTCACCATGTGAAAAAATTCAATTCCTATTCTATACCCACAGATTACTGCGGCAATCCATAGTATTATTGCTGTCCTTATTCTTTTGCAGCTCTCCGTTCTAGACTCTATCCAAAAGGCTACCCTTTCCACAGGTTAATATCTGGAAGTAATATGTAATAAAAAATACCCCACAAGAAAATGAACCTACTGTATGAATGCACTCCTAGAAACTCAAGCTAATGACTATCTGCTTTAAGCAGGCCTTGTCTGTGCTCTCGTCAGCTTTCAAAGCAAAGTGAAATATTCATTGGGCCTTTGTATTAACTGTCGCTCTCTACTCTGTAATGAATGTACTGATACCTCAGAGCATGGCACAGACTCAGTACAATAAAAGAACACAACATTAAACATAATGCATAAATAGGTATGATTTCTGAAGCAATCCTTTTATGTCCAAAGTAGTCATTTTGAAGTTATCACATCTCCATCAAATTTGGGAGCTCCAGATAAATAAGTGATGGACAGATCATCTGACCTTACAGAGGACCACAATTCTGTGTCTCTGCCTCCACTTTACAAAGACTTGCTGGACAAAAGCAAGTCTAAATGTGAGACACCCAACGCTGCTTCTCATAATTGGTATTTCTCTGCACCAGCTCCGGTTTGAGTGAAGCAGGGCGCTTCAACCAGATGGATTAACTGATCAAATGAAAGAGCATGTGGTGCGATGCCCTTTGCAATTAAATACCAGTGGAGGGCATCGCTGATGGGATCACACTCTCCAACCGCGTGCTAATTAATCCTTCAGGCTGGCATCACGGTGCCCGCTACGCAGGACTGGCATCAACCTCTCAATATGTCAGACACACACACACCCCCTAATCAGGCATGCACACATTCCCTAATCATGCACCCACAGAAACATGAAGGCAAAGATGCGCAGACATACTGACTCTCTTACACAATCAAAATCAGACTGATTAGGTCAATAGATTTCCCACTTCTGATTGACCCCTTTTAAAAGACATCTTTGTTCATACACAGCATTAATTCACTTATTAATTCATAATTAGGCCTGGCAATACATTTTTATTTTAGCAGCCTCATGATATCTTTTCAGTGAAACAGCGAGAAGACAGAACTTAAAATGCCTTAAAAGCTACAAGTTACAATGTGGTAATCAGTCAAATCAATTCATGTCGACTTTTTTCAGCGTCTATGATACCAGGCGATTTGAGGCACGCATGTATAATTCTGTATGTAGTAACGATTAAGGCATGAAGCATGCATGATGCTAAGTGCTACATAGTGGTTATAAGCTTTCTTCATTTGTTAACTACTATCCTATTTCCAAAAAAGTTGTGACACTGAAAAATGTAAACAAAAACAAAATGCAATGATGAGCAAATCATTTAAACCATACATTTAATTGAAAACAGTACAAAGACAACTGAGAAATTGTATTGTTTCTTGAAAAATATATGTTCATTTGAATCTGATGCCAGCAACACGTTTCAAAAAAACTGGGATGGGGAAGGGGCAACAAAAGGCAGGTAAAGTTGTGTAATGCTTAAAATGAACAAACAAACAAACAAATAAACCCCAAAAAACCTACCAGTTAATTGACAACAGGTCAGTAATATAATTGTGAATAAAAGGAGCATCCCAGAGAGGCCGAGTTGAGATAATGAAAGGTTCACCACTCTGTAAAAATAGTGCAAGAATTCACGAACAATGTGTCTCAACATAAAACTGCGAAGAACTTGGGGATTTAATCATCTATTGTACATGATACCATTAACATATTCAAAGAGTCTGGTGAGATCTCTGTATGCAAGATACAAGTCCAAAAACCAATACTGGCAGTGATCTTTGGGCCTTCAGGTGGCACCGCATTAAAAACAGACAAGATTCTGTGGGGGAAATCACTGCATGGGCTTCTGCATGTATTACAACAGGCTCCATAGTAAAAGAGCCGGGGTGCTAAACTGGTCTGCCTGCACATTTTATAATGCACATTTGGCACAGAATGAAACAAAAAAATGCAACAAAGGAGATCCTGAACTGTTAAGCAGCTGAAATCCTATATCAAGCAAGAATGGGAAAACATTTCACTTTTAAAACACCAGCAATTTATGTTCTCAGTTCCCAAACGCTTACAAAGCGGTGACAAAAGCAGTGATGATGCAACACAGTGGTAAACATGCCCCTGTCCCAACGTTTTTATCACATATTGCTGGCATCAGATTCAAAATGGGCAAACCACCCCCCAACCCCTCCAAAAAAAAAACAACAAAAAAAAACCAATATTTCTCAGTTTTAACATTTGATGTGCTGTCTTTGTAGTATTTTCAATTAAATATAGGGTTTACATCATTTACACATCATTGTATTCTGTTTTTATTTACATTTTGCACAGCATCCTAACATTTTTGGAAATGATGTTGCATATTAACTTCTATAATGGGTGTAATACTGTATATTTGACAATGAATGTAGTTATATTTGTATGTAGAGAACTAAATGCATGTATGGAGTAGGTATGGGCAATGTGACATTATTAGGTGTGTAACAATGCTTTGTGATATTAAGATGCAAAAATATGACAATGTACAAAATATAGATGTGTACTTTTTGGAAATACATTAAAAAAATGAAATCGTCATAACATTCTCTCTCTATATTGACAGATAATAACAAGTATGTCTCTTGTAATAAGTAAAATGAGCTGTCAATGCAGTGAGAATATTCATTTATTCAAGTGAAATTAACATGTGAAAAAAATGGTATAATATTCTTATTTAGACATCACTGCAATGGCACTTCATGTCCACTTATTTATCTCTGCCGCTGTACTGAATCACCCCTACACGTCACTTTATACATGACCAGTATTAAGATGTACACCTTCTACCTCATATGCATGCTGCTGTGTTTCATGCTGCTGTTATTTGCACCTTCAATTTATTGTTTATTGTTACTTTTGGGGACCTTAACTGGGACCTTGAGTACACTATTTCGTTCCACCTCATGCACCACATGTGATGCGAATGACGATAAAGCCTCATCTCTTATCTTTATTATATTAACCATGATATCACTTGCCAAGACATTTTTTTTGCAGTGTATCGCCCCCCTCCTATGATAATCAAAACTAAATATGCTCCACTTGGCTAATATGTCCACCTGAGTTGACACAGGTGTGAAATGTGTGCACCTGTCTGATCTTGATCTGAGCAGTAAGACGTGAAGAAATGCACATAAGTTACAGTGAGTGTGAGTGCTTGTGTGAGTATGTACCCATCAGATCCTGGTCTTGAGGGCGATGTGTCTGATGATATGGATGTGACTGAGGCGACAGACAGTGGTCTCTGAGAGGAAGGCATGGTGAAGGAGCGCACCATCGACCGTGGTCGAGAACCACGACGCTCATCCGCCATCGGAGGCTGAAAAATGTACAAATATGGCTTTTACATTATACTCTATACACACTTTATACTTATCAAAAGTTTGATGTAATAACACTGTTCTCGAAAAAAAAAAAAAGTTTAAGCTTCATAAGCAATTTCAGAATGTAACTACATACTGAAGATGAATAAAGTGAATATAGCACAGTGCACATTAATCTGGCTGACTCACTTCTTTAACCACCCCAGGATAAAGAGAAAAGATGGGTAAGCAGACTACAAAAAACAAAAGGTGAAATGAGAAAAGTAAAGGGAAAGGTAAAAGAAGGACAAAATGACTAAAGCCTGCTGTTAAAAAAACATGCCCTGAGAGAGAGAGAGAGAGAGAGAGAGAGAGAGAGAGAGAGAGAGAGAGAGAGAGAGAGTATGTGCTGATCCTCACTGCATGTCCTCTATTGAGTCTCAGACGCTACAGGATTTCTCACTAACTTTCTTAAAGGTGAGTCAGGCCGATTTACGCATCACTGCCTACAACCAGCAAGACACAGGCAATGTTTCCATCTCTCACACTCACACTCTCTCACACACACACACACAATCTCAATCTCTATTACTTATCCATACAGACACACATACACATGCAGCAGGGTCCTTGAAGTGGCCCTTTAGTGTACATCTGTCACATCGGGGCTCTGCATGAGCCATCGCAATGCCAGTCGATGGCTGACCAGCATCACTGTGAGCTTCAGGACCTGATGATAAATACCTGCTAGTATCTCTCACTCCTATTCTCTCTCCATTCCTCACTAATTCTCTTTCATCCTCTCTACTCTCTCCTTCTGTTTTTCAGGTTATTAATGGAGTCCCATTGCAGGACTCAGCAGGCACGTCTATGCTGGAGGAGAGTTAGGGGACAAAACACAGTGGGGTAGTGTGGAGAGTGATGGAACGCACTCTGTATTGTCCTACAGTGAAGGGTTAGAGGAACTGGAGAGCAGTTAGGGGTCTACTGAGTGTGGTCTGGAGAAAAGTACAAGGATTTTTAGCTTCTAGAGAAATTGCCTAGAGGGCATTAATGAGCAATTCAAATGTCCACCAAAAAATAAATAAATAAATAAATAAATAAAAAGTAAAGCTTCTGGTGCAATGTACGGTGTAGAAGGCATAAAGGAGGAATTTTAAATGGAACATTTATTAATGAAAATAACAACTTCCAAAAAAGGAAAAAATATTTCCTATGACATCAGCAATGCATGACGAAAAGTGTAGTCACAGCTCTCTGAAACCTTTATTTATTGTCAGGATGTATAATCTTTATTTTAGAAGACTGACAATTGCACAGAGCTCAACACAAGTAAAAGATTGACATCTGAAAGGCCACAACTCTAAAGTTACTGCTGATGTCACGCTTGCCGTTTCTGGCGCCCCCGTCCTGCCTGCACCTGTCAGTGACTGTGAACTCCTACCTAAGAACTCCAACTCCCACAATGCCCCGGACTCTAGCATCACCGATCACATGACACTCACCATATCTCAGTCACCTGAGTTTTAGATTACCTACACCTGTCAATTCAATTTCAGTTCTTACCAGTGCTCTCACACCATACTGTTTCTCCACTTTCTCTTTCAGCTGTCTGAAACATGCTTCCAGGCGCTCATGGAATGGCCGTAAGGCCTCCGTCACTTTCTCACCATGGATGCGAACACCTTCGGCCAGGTATGGGATCTAAAACAGACAGAACACAAAGACACCATCATAAATCAAGGAAATATTGCGACATTTGTAATAACTTTAACCTTATAGAATTGAGCGTCTCTCCTGCGATCCATTCTGAAAATTTGGCAATGGTTCCTAAAATCATCTAAATTTGAGGAGCCAGAGGAGTTACAGCACATGCACTTTGACCAAGTGAAACAAATCAGTGTGTAGAATGGGTGCTTTCTGTATGCTACCATCATCATCATCATCATCATCATGATCATCATCATCATCATCATCATCATCGTTGACCGCTAGTCCAGACAGGGTCGCGGTAGCAGTTGGGAGAGCAGAGAATGTTTTCCATCACTATGAAAATGAGCTTCAAAGTGCAACTGGGACAGGTATGAACTTATTGATTTGTTTAATCGGGGTACTAATCAAACAAGCCTGACAAGTGACCTACATTCCTATTTATGCATTTGCTCGTTCAAACATTTTGTTTGAGAGACAAACTAAATAAAATTCTACAGATTTTCAGTGCAGTGAGATTATATTATTTACATATCAAATAAATACAACAACAGGAGACTGCACACTATTTCATTGCGAGCTATGGGGGCTACGCAATGTTATCTTCCTGGTTTGATGATGTAAGATGATCACAATGTGAGAGACAGGATGACATTTCTAAACTGTCCTCAGAGAGAGCATGAAGGTTCTGTTATTGTTCATCAGCTGTCCTCACATACACTCTGTGTGATGCTGAATCTCTTAAATCTGCTGAACATCAGCTTGCAGGAGTGCTGATCTAGGAGCATTGTTTTGCCTCTCAAAGGGAAACAGGGAATCTGATATTCAACTTTCAATAGATTTTGTGTGCGAGTCTGTCTGTCTAAGGGGGTCCTCGATCCAAGATCCACATTCTTTTTTTGAGACTCTTGACACATGCTGGGAGGGGAAAAAATATAAAGCATATATTCATAAAGCAAGGGCAGTTCGTAGCGGAAAAGAATGAATAGAAGCCCAAAAAAGGCTTGCCCCTGGAGACCAACCCTCCTAGAGTGTTTAGCTGCAGCCTAGCCTCAATGAATCCCAAATGTTATGGTTTATGCAGTGATGCCTGGTCCAATTTCACAGTGGTTTCTGAGGTGTAGCCAGGATCCACACATCAAATCTCTAGGCACAGGACAAAATACAAGCTTTTTGTCTCTTCTTAACTACTTCTGTACACTTTCATTTTATTGACTGTGTTAAGGCCACCTTAATGGTATTTAGGGTTGTAGGCTAGGTCAGTAGGTGGTACTAGCTATCTAGCTTTGTTTCGCTGCTACACTGTTAGAAATAAAGGTTCTTTGCAGGTACATTTTTCATTCATCAAGGTACAAACGATGTAAATGTTCCCTCAAACGTTCAACAGTGGTTTTAAGGTACAACTGTGCAACTAAAAGTTTTTCCAGGTGAAAAATACGTATTTATACCTTTTCATAATCTAATGCTTTAAAACAGAACAATAATATAAGAAGCCTGATGAAGAGATGGGGTGTGGGATCAATACAACATACAAAATATAATTTGAATGGTACAATTATGTTCCCTGACTAAAGGTACTGCGATGTACCTTTGAGGGTACCACCCCAGTGACAATTTAATACCTTTTTTTGTTTCTGAGTGTGTATGTTTCTAAGCTTACCTTGGTCTGCTATTTTAGATAAGAACATACTCTCTTTTGCACTTTGATGCATGTTTGTGATTTACTAGATTTTGACAAAAAACCTGGGACAGTGTATCTAGTTGATGCTGTCAACGACTAGGATGCATCACTCAAAATGTACATTTTTTAAATGCAAAATATTATATATAAAAACACGAGTGTGATACAAAAGAGACAAAAAATCATCATACGTGTATAAAAAGAAAAACTCCTATGAATGGACATGGAACAGCTCTGCCACTCTGCTGACACAAAACCAAAGCTCCATTGTGGACAACCTCAAACTTCAATCCAAACCCTGGAAGCACCTCAGCTCTCACAGTCTCACTAAGCACTCAAGTTAAAAACTTAGCCTGGCTGTATCACCCTCCATTCCCCTACTCTCCTAGTTCTACAGTGGCAAGCAGCACATCACAGAAAAGAGTGAGTGTCCTTCTTGGTAAAATACTGCAGTGCTTTCTTCTCTGAGAATAAAAAAGCCATGTAGCAGAATCTGAGCCATAAAACAGGCAGAGGGGCTATCAAACATGGGGCAGGAGTTTATTTGCAAGACAAAGCAAAGGGCAAACTGTATTACTATGGATTTAGCACAGGGCTTTATCCACAGGCATCAATCAAACAGAGCAGGTTGCGTTTTCTGCCGGGTTTAAAAGAGCTGCTTTCTTACCTAAACAGTCTCTACAGTTTCACAAATAACAGTATTTATAAGAAATATAGTCCCACACTGCACTGAATAGTATTGACCACAAATAGATTTAATCACAGAGCTGTGCGATGCTAACCGCACACTCAAGTAAACACACAAACACACTTTTATAAACAGCAGTGTGAAAAAGTCAGAGACCATCCTTAATTTATTCCATTTTCAAGTTTTTTTCATTTTTCCGGAGATATTTATGAGGAGATTAGATGCAAGATACAAGATACTTGCCTAAGAAAGAGGGGAAGTCAAAGGAAGACAAGTAAAAAACAGGAGTCATCAAAAAAAAAGGCTTCACATCTGAAAATATCCATGTGTGTTTCTGTCCATCCTTCCACTGTGAGAAGACAACTCAACACTGTGGGTCTGAAAGGATGTGTGGCTGTCAAGAAGCCCACTGAGTAAAGGAAATGGACACAGAAGAAGATGCACCAACCAATTTTTGGGATGAACTGGAGAGGCATTTATTATCTACAACGAATAGTCAAACATCAGTACCTGACTTCACTAATGCTTTTCTTCACAGCAAAATCTAGTGTAAAGCCTTTCTAGAAGCAGCAAAACAGGGGAGTGGGGTAGACTCCCTGTTAACTACCCTGATTACTGGAGAGATGTTAGATGAACAGGAGTCTGTGAAACTGTGGACATGTACATGCCTCATGTGATGGCCAAGATGCACACATTAAGTCTCTAAAGCACACACGTGCACACATGCACTCCAGTGCTCTGCAAACTTCAAAGCAGGAGGAGTGATGTAGTAATGCTCTCACTGAGACAGGAGTTGTGGAGTCCAGTGCTGCAGGCTGTAAGGTAGAAAACACCAACAGACATGGTGTCAAACTCATCATGTATCACTGACAACTGATGCAACGCACAGCAATCAACTCCCTCATCACGTCTGAACGGAGAGATCATCACTCGTTTCAGACGTAACCACATGTGACCCAGAAGCCAACATCAAAAACGCATAAGCAGAGGTTGCATCTTCCTACTTCAAGGGCTAATCAATTCTCAGACAAGTGGTCAAGTGATGCCATGTTTTGCTTCAAGTACAAATAAACAAATTCTTAAGATTAACCTCAAAGGCAAAGGATAAAATGTCTCAGTGACCTATTCATGCTCTGCCAACAAATGTACTCTTTTATAAAAAAAAAACTGTTGGGAGGAATGATAAGCTTTACAGAACCATATCATGAAAAATTCTATTCAATCTAATAAAAGGTATCTGACAACATTTGTTAGAATATGCAAAATTAGAGAAGTGGTGTTCAAATGATATGTATACTGAATGCATGTGTTAAGACACCATTGAGGAGTTTTTTTTTGCCATGCTATTGTTAGGAAGACCTGTCCACTTTTAAATCGCTTTAACAACATAGACCAGTTCAGTAGTGAAGCATTTTGAACTGGAAACTCAATATTATGCAAAAAACCCCAAAACAAAACAAAACAAAACAAAAAAAAACAACCATAAAAAAAAAAAAAAAAACTCCTGCCTGAATTCATTAGCCTGAATGTGAATTATGCAATGTTTGTCCAACCTTGCAACAGCTGCTAAGTAATGCATTTGTGGGTGGAGCACAGGGTCAAACAGTATTTCAGACTGTGAAAATATACAAGAGTAATCAAATCAACTAATGTGAAGTGATAAAGAAAGTCAACTGTTGAACGTGTTCCCTCTTACTGTTGTACTCTGCAGTACTCTGCAGAGAGAGAGAGAGAGAGAGATAGAGAGAGAGAGAGAGAGATAGAGAGAGAGACGGGGGGGGGGCATAACGAGAGAGAGACAGCAAGAGAGAAAAAGAGAGAGGGAAAGAAAGAGAAGGGGGGGGTAAAGGAAAAGGGAGGGAAAAAGGGAGAGCATCTCCAGGGAAACCTGAGTCTTTATATAGCAATCAGAGTGACGGATATGTGGAACTCTGGAGAGGTGGCATGGCAACAAGAGTCTCACAGGGTGACTGACTGCACTGCCTGCGGGTGTTGTGTAACACACATACATACACACACGCGGACACATGCATACTCAGATGTTCAGATCCTCATCACAATCAATTCTGTGCAAATATAAAACTGAAGCTAAATTTAATAAATTCATAAAGTATTTTTTAGGGCACAGGATTTTCTAACGCTATCAGCTCTGCGAATTCTATGCACTCTGAGTACATGTAGATTAGCCTGAGGAAATCCCAGCTTTAACCACTTCACTGAGAGTCAGAGTGAGTGTTTATTACAGCCTGTGTGCTCCTCCAGCTAATGCAGCCATAGAGAGAGGCCATGTCCAATAGTCTTAAAGATATGAGGTATTAGTCCAACACACAAATACATGCAAACATTAATGAGCCAAAGCTTGCTGATGTGTACACACATGCAGGCAAGCATACACAGCCCCCTGAAAAGGAGACTGCAGCAAACCCTTAGGATTAATATAATTCATTCTAAGGGGTCAGTTTAATTGGCTTATCCATGTTTAAAATCATACGGCATTAAGGAGGACTGTTGTTGTAGCTAATCAAAACTACAAACAAAAACGCCAAAATACACCACATGATAATGTTGGCACTACAAAGAGAAAACCAACATATGCCAATAGTGCGAACTGCTACCAATAAAAAATGTATTTAATTTGAAATGAATAACAAACTCACTTAAAGAAAAAAAAAAGAAAAAAAGGAAAAAAAAATTTTTTTTAAATGTAAAAATTGGGGCAGTCGCGGGCTGGAGGTTTGGGATCTGGCCCTGTGACCGGAAGGTTGCCGGTTCGATCCCCAGGGCCAACAGTCCGTGACTGAGGTGTCCTTGAGCAAGACACCTAACCCCCAACTGCTCCCCGGGTGCTGTAGATAGGGCTGCCCACTGCTCCGTGAAAGTGTGCTCACTGCCCCCTAGTGTGTGTGTTCACTAGTGTGTATGTAGTGTTTCACTTCACGGATGGGTTAAATGCAGAGGTGGAATTTCCCCGGTTGTGGGATCAAAAAAGTATCACTTAATCACTTAAAGTTTTTATGCTCTTTAATTTCTCATCAGATGTTGTAAAAACACTGTAAAGCTAATCCAATCTTGTAATTGCTGTTTAAAAAAATAAGTCATTACGAGTGGAGCATGAACAGGTCAAATGTTACAAAGTTTAAGTAAAATTTACCTGACTTCACTGTCAGCTACACAGCCATCTCATCTTTAATCTGTAGGATTCAGGGCAGTGATTCTGAATGACACTATATGTCCAAAAGCAGACTGATGGAAAACTATCCAACATCTTTGGGATGAGATAGCGTGGTGTTTGTAATCTAGAACTAAGCAGCCAACATCAGTACATGACCTCACTAATGCTCTGATGGGTGAGTGCATTGAAGTCCTCACTGATATGTTTCAATATCTACTGTAAAGCCTTCCCAGAAAAGAAGAGGTTGTTGCTGTAGTGAAAAAAGGGACAAACTCCACATTAATACGCTTGATTTCATAAGGAACATCTATAAACATCTGAACACACATTGTAAATCTGCAGGGTTTTACAACCAGTCCATACCGTTCTTTTATTTCAGTAGTTGCTGTAATATGGAAATCCTCCCTTATTCTCTTTAGAAACTTAAAATGGAGGGTTTAGTTGGAAGTTAGTGGGGTAGTATGAAACAAGTGAGGTAATGCTGCAAAGGCAGGAAAGCACAGGTAATGCAGCATGAAAAACTTTCAATGACACACCATTGGTAAAATATATATTTAGACAAAGCATTTACTAATTTATTCCATGTTCACAAAGCACATCAGTAGACGAATGAAGATTCTGGATCAGAATTGGTTTATACTCCACAGTGGTAAGATCCATAATCAGCACTTCTATTTCAATATATTTTGTGAAGAAAGGGCCAGCCTGATAAAATACCACTGTCAACCATCTCCACATTCACACAGAACAGATTAGCAATTAAGTCTTTTTATAAAATTCTTTGCTTGAGTTTGTATTTAACTGCTATGTTAACAATGACATGTTTCATATAAAAATGCATATTTAAAACAGTGAATTATTAATGATCACATTTGTGATCTCAAACCTCAATGTAGTGGGGTGTTTATTGGGCTTTTGTGTTCTACTACACATCAGCACAAATTCTGTTTGAACTTGTCTGGTCTGTTTTGCCTTGTAGCAGAAGCAGCTGCAGACCAGCTGCAGTAGTGTTACGTACACTTTGGTGTGTGCACTTTCTCCTCTGCTCATTCCTGACTTCTGAACCAATTTGAGAATGAGACA
This sequence comes from Pygocentrus nattereri, assembly GCF_015220715.1. NCBI lineage: Eukaryota > Metazoa > Chordata > Actinopteri > Characiformes > Serrasalmidae > Pygocentrus > Pygocentrus nattereri. The sequence continues at coordinate 33,689,788 of NC_051223.1, forward strand.
GCAGAGAAAAGAGAAACAGGATTCCTGAAAGCATGACAGCTGTTGTCAGCCCCACAAGATCTTCAGACAAACACAGGAGAACAAATCCAAAAGAAGACTTCTAATAACATCAACCTAACACCACACTAACACAACACAATGATCATCATTGTGGATATCAAATGATCTGTGCCACATTAAAGCTATGAACTAGCTGACTTGACTTGTCATCAGTAAACTGTGAGAAACGCAACGTTGGGCATTAGAAACAATGATCAAAACCTCGCTACATCAAAACACTGTCAGCTCTGCAGGGGTGAAAGACAGTGCTACGGGGAAAAGACTGACAGATATCATCTCCCTGTAGAGTCATGATGTGCATCAAGCTACGGATTCTTTTCTTCTCTTCCTTTCTGTCTCCATCAAAATCACGCTGTCAATAAAAAAGTGCTAAATTACATCAAACGTTTTCTTACAGTCTCTTTACTACCGATACACTTTCATTACACACTTCTATCGTGACTGTATAGAAGAATCATCAAACACTCTAAATGGCCACCCATGCAGTTTCTTCAATCACCTGCAACTCTGTTATAGACTTGCTTGCTACTTCACAAAATGGCCTCTGCATGTCATTTTCTTTCACTCCACGTCTATAAAGACAGTGAGTCCTTCAGACCCTATTACGCAGTGCAGTGGGTCACGGGCTGAGGGTAAGTGTATACGACGTGTGCCCTGAACCAGCAAACTACCTGCACAAGGGGAGAGCTGGCAGTATTGATAATCACTCATCACACAACCACAAGCTGGAGCCGCACTGCACAAAGAGAAGAATGTTCACTCATTAACACTATTATGAGGAAAAAACTTTATTACAGAAAAATATATTTTACTCCATTGTTTTGAGCTGGATTAGTTTTCCCTGGGGAAGCGTTGTAATTTGAATGATTACCAATGATGAATCTAGCACGTCCATAGGTTTTACAAGTCTGTCAAGTAATAATAACGGAGCACATTATATTTGAAAATTCATCAACGTTTAACAGCAGACTTGATCAAATCAACCTCATGGTAATCAAATAACAAATGGACAGCAGTACCTCTGTTATTTAGCGACTAGGAGACAAGGTTGACCACTAAGAGAGAGTTTGACTTGGCACTTCAGCTGCTTTATTTTCAAATTCAAAACATTAATACCATAATCTACAACATTTATGCTGATGGTCTAGTAGGAAAAAAAGCATAGTTTGTCTTATTGAGCAACATTTATTAATTTGAATGAGGCAACTTTAGTAGTCTGATGCTCCTGTATCTGACACTAACTGAAAGCTAGCTTTTGTTGTTTGTTTGGACCCACTTAATGTTAATCTTAATGCTGACATGAATGTGACACAAGACACTTTTAATATCAATGTTTATAATAAACTTGCTAAGATGTTCTCCCTGAAATACGACCCTGTAAATTTCTATTTTTAAACTGCGCTTCCCACTTCAATAACTTGATGATTAACAGGACTGGTTGTTCACAGTTGACTTATTGCTATTTCCTTTAAGTTATTAAAAAAAACAACAACTAAACTTCAGCTTAAAGAAGAAAAGTAGCTACAATGGTGCTAATTTCTGCTAGCATTTCTATGGGATTGGCAAAGCCATATTTGTGCCAAACCAGCAGTAGCGTACATTTACTTTTCCACACAGGGTTTAATGTTCTGGCAGTTGTACTTGATTTAGACCTCCCACACATACACATTTTCTAAGCCACTTATCCTTCTGGGTCATGGGGGAAGCTGGAGCCTATCCCAATGGTCACTGGGCAGAAGGCAGGAAAGAGACAGACAGGGCAGACACACATGCATGCAAATTCACACACACAAACACACACACTAACCTAGGGACAATTTAGCACATCCAACTCGCCTAACTGCATGTCTTTGGACTGTAGGAGGAACCGCATACAGGAGAACATGCCCACAGAAAGAACCCTGGTCATTCAGCCTGGAATAGAGCCCGGGCCCTTGTTGCTGTGAGGTGACAGCACTACCCACTGCACTGTATTGGACTACACCAGTGTTTCAAGACGTATATATATGAGATCACTGGCTGGGAAAAAGTATACAAAACCTATTTAAAAACTTTAAATAACTTTAAATACTACAACTTTGATACTTAGTGAGCTTCCAATTTGGTTTACTACTGGATTTATCAAATATGATGCATACAACTTGTTTTGAAATCACTTTCTGTAACAAAGGATATTTTTTTGCATGCAACATGCGGCAAGCATGAAAGTGCCTGAACTTAAGAGAACTAAGAGAGCATTCGAGAAGTGATCTTTGATAACTTCTTGAAATTTTTAATCAAGATCTTTATTCATAGATGTGGGTAGTACATCTGGGCTAGTTTGTTTCTGCTTCCAAACATTTTTCAGCAAAGGGATAGACACACACACACTCTCCCTCTCTCTGGCGTTAAGAGTACTGATTGATTGTTGTGATGTATACCAATGACTCAAGTTATGGTGCCCAATGAGAAGACTTTTGAGTGAAAACACAGTTACACAATATGCACTAGCAAGCGCACACACACAATCAAACAAACAGAATCAGAGGTTGGATGAAATTATGTGCCATCTAAAAAAAATACTGGCAGCACAGCAGCTAATGTGTGCTCAGTTTCTTTATTACTGACCCGACTGATCAAACTGAGATAAGCAACACACTAACCAGCCTTGATACTTAAACCCAGAAAAAGGTAGGTTAAGTAGGTTATTTTTACCTATAGGAGTATTCAGAAATTATCAACTTATGAACATATGCCAGTTCCTACAAACATTTGGGAGCACATATGCTGGTGCACCTTCTGGGGAGTTTTTTTAGGATGTCTCATGTGATCTCATCTTGTGTTCACAACTTTATTAGTGAGGATTTTATAATCCTGCTGCCAACTGCCATTCCAGACTCCTGTAACTGATGGGAACAGTAAAGAGCTGAATATTCATTACATTTTTTATTATTATTATACTTTTACCTATCTTTCCCTTCTGTGTGTCCTGTATGGATAACGTGCGCTAAATGGAGATCTGAGAAAGAATATTTATCTTCAGCAAACAGAAATGTATGGAATATCACCTTGCAGTGAAAATTTAGAAGCTACTGCTGTCTCTAGTAACAGCAAGGAAGCCAAAATTACTCTCACACTGTGAAGTTTTTAATCATTTCTGTAAAGTGTTTTTTAAAGCCAGTTCATATATAGTGCTCGAGTATAGAGCTTGACTTGATCCAAACCTGACTGAGATCCTTAAAGTGGATTCCCAGCCTTTTAAGGCCTAATCTGCTAAGTGGCCATAGTACATACAGTACACTGCAAACATTTACAGAAAAACTGAAGGATTGGTTAAATATTTTCACTTGAGATAATCTGAAAGGTGCAGAAGCACAGAAAAAAGAATTTATGCACAAAGTACCAGTGAACCAATTTCTCTTATAAAGAGAAATATCAGAACGACTGCTTATGTCATTTTACGAAGCCTACCAAGCTGTTTGACAGCTGAAGCAAGATTTGTCAGGAGGTGCTTTGCTTGATTTTCACCTGTCAGGTGTTCAAAATCATACCTGGCTGTATGACAGTTTAGGAGGCATACTCTGGAGGAGGTTTGCAGAACCTACCTGCCAGGCGATAAGGTCTTTCAGCTTGTCAATCTTTTCCTGGTCCTCAGGATGCTCCTGGATGTACTTGTCTGTGAAGAACGCCTGAGGTGACATGAGAGACAGTTTTTAATTTAGTTTCATACATAAATTAAAAATAACACATCCAGGGCACATGCGTACGATACAAACATGTCCCATGATGTCTTTAATCTTGGAATAACTGAGTACTAACTGAGGATAAATTCGATTAACTGTGGAGCACTAAAACGTGTTAACAGAAAATTGATACCATGATACACTCTTTAAAGGATCAGTAGGTTAGACGGACACTGATGACTTTATTTATTTAAATATTATTTATTTTCTTAGATGAAGTGAGAAAAATCTGATGAGTAAAAGCACACACTAAAAAATTACAAGTTAACTTAACTTGAGCATTGTTTCACTCGGTTTAACATAATGGAGACAGATCGATGGGAAAGTAAAGTAAACAGTCTTTGGTGTGCTTGATGAGGCCTTTGTTGCTTCCTTGATGGCCCTTCATTTTTTGTTTTCCTTCATTTGATTCATGCAGTCACAGAAGATTATTCCCTTTGTAGTACACTAAAATGCAGGTCCCTCATAAGCTGCTCCCATACAAATTCACAACCTAAAGCAACAATCTGGATATTGCTGCTCTGATTAACAGAATAAAATGAATCCCATAATGGTGCGATAGCATTATTAGACAAAACACTGTTCAGATTCTTTTCCAGCACTTAATTTTCATTAGAAATAAATGACAAAGCACTTTGTGCTTTATCACGTAGCACTTCGTGCTTTATCACTTAGCATTAAATACCAGTTATCCCAAGCAGGCTGCATGGAGTCAGAGAAGATTATGAAAGCAATTAGTAAAGTACCTTCTCTGAGACGTGTAATTTGGAGTTACTAAAGAGTGTTCTCCCACCTTCTCATAGTTAGCGAATCCACCCATGACAGCAGGATCCACAATGCCATTGAGGAGCATAGAGAGGGGGTTGATGGGAAGGTTTGGATCATTGAGATGGCGCTGAACCATGTTGTTGATCTTTTCATTGGTCAGCTGCATTGTCTCCATGGCATTCTCCAGAGGACTGATCTCTTCCTATATATAGAGAGAGAGAGAGAGAGAGAGAGAGAGAGAGAGAGAGAGAGAGAGAGAGAGAGAGAGAGAGAGAGAGGCTTAGCCACTGCAACAAGAAGATGACACACTGCTACCAAAGAGCGCCCCACATCTAAGAATGCTACTGTATACTTTATTTCTTTTGTAAGTTTGCATCATCAACAATATTGTCTTGAGAAAAATGCTATATGCTATGCTCTTTGCTAGGATCTGCTGTGAGAAATCCAATCTGCCATGAGAACCTTGAAAAATGTCACGTCTACCCCAATTTGAACAGCTAAAATAAGAATCCATTCACAAAGCATTCTGATCAGGGTTTAAAGAGGTAATCCTCTCGCCTGCATACAGCTGGGACTGCAGGGTATTTGCCTACAGGTTGTCCATTACTCATTCACCGTCTGTAGGAAGGATTTCACACAGTGCCGTGACAGACCGACACTGAAATTCTAAACAAATCCGTCTGTTCCTGGCGACAACACACACTTCTTAAAATAGCTAATGAGAACAACATGAGGATTGTCTGAATAAACAACAACTGAATACAGAAATATGTGAAAACACACATTAGGCAGAGGGAGGGAAGGAGAGAGAGAACTTGAGAGGGAGAAATGAATGTGTTTGACCAAGTGAGTGGGTAATTGAGAATGAACAGAAGAAAAAAAAGTCTCCTATCTGGGCATCAGATGGGGGATTTGTACTCGCTGTGGCTACACACATACAGCACTCAGGGTGTGCGTTGAGGTTCTGTGGGGAAAAGAAAAGCTTCCAAGGACAATAACGGAGCTCAGTGCTTCTACTTCAGAGGAACACGCCAGTTGGACATTTTATTTATTTACTCCAGTGAAAATTAGTAGTGAGAAAAAGAATCAGTTCTTAGATTCATCACAATTCTCTTAAAAGCCATTCTTATTCAATTAACAAAAAGTCATAGAGGGATATTTATATGGCCTCATGCACAAACATTTTCTTTTTAGTTGAAAAATATGAACAGTACCAAATGTTCCTGATGAAAAAACAGTACAGTCTGGTTTCCAAATCCGTTTTGTCATTTCCACAGCCAACTGACTCGTACAACACCTGGGTATACATGCTGAATTTGGCAACCTTTCTAGCTGGGGTACAAAGTATGCTGGGCCAAATTGTGTGAGTGGAGCTAAAAGTAACGCAGACCCCTGACTGGTCAAACACAATCACAAATTTTTTTTAAATAATTTCTAGCCAAAACTGCTGCCTGGCTCATATAAAACCAAATGCAGTAAACGGAAAATCAGAATTAAACCTCATCCACTGTATATGCGCATACATAAGTCGGAACGATCACACCAGGGTTAAATGAAGAACCACGAAAGTGTATGTTATACATACAACTCACTACTTTCAACTTAAGCATCCTTGGGTTTGTGAAACAATAATAACTTTATTATTATTACTACAGAAATATGTCTAGCAAGCAGTTCATTTAAATAATGAGTAAACCAAATCTCAAACAAAGCATAATTAGCTGAATTCTAACTCCTCCAGGAGAAAGGGGTCGGGGTCGAACTAAGAAAGGAAGTCCAGTTATATCTGTGGGCTGTGTGGGGGGGGGGGGTGTAGAGAGGGATATTGATATTAGCGTGGGTCAAGCTTTCAAGCAGAGGAAGTAACCAAGTGGCTTTGTCATAGAGACACGGTAACAATCTGAACAAAGCCTAAACGATTACAGAACACAATCCAGACTAATTACTCTGCACAGAATTGTTCATTTCAGTGACAGAACAGTGATCCACTGAGGACATGCGGAACATTTGGATACTGCTAATAAGCTACTTCCTCTAACTGATACAGCAGCTCTGTATCTCACACCACAGAACACAATACATTCTCAGCAACACATGCACACAACAGTAACAAAAACCGTACAGAACTGCAGTCTGGAATAAAACAATAATAAGCATTCATCGTTCTGCTTTCAGAAACAAATAACTGGTGAACGTAATAAAATAAAGAACCTGATCAGAGTATAAAACTACTTGCTCTACTCACTGTGGACATGGACAAAACCTCAAACCAACGGAGGATACCAGGAAGCTTGTAGGCTGTTGCATATGTGGTTCTTTCAATCCACATATTCTGAGAAAAAGAACAAACAGGAATTAACCACAGATATAGAGATAAAGACAGAGGGTCATTATCTCAATTACAGACTCACACATTACAGACTACACAGTGAAACCATTTATCATTCTGGATTCCACTTGACTTATTTTCCATTGTCACACTGTACCCACTTTAATGAATGCTTACAGAAAGATGGGAGCAGGGGAGAGAGGGGCACAACCTTAAACTTTTTTTGTTAAATAATCAAAAATATACAAAAGCATAATGAACTTATTTATATATAAACAAACAGTAGATTTCTGCTACAGATGGAAATGTAAACTTTGTTTCCAGCACTTGCTGTTTGAAAATTTTTTTTTAAAAATCTGCCAAAAGTGGCATGAGTGAAAATGTGACAACGTAGCCTATCGCTGGGTCTATTTGTTACAAACTAAGGGGCTATTTGTAACAGTCATTAGAAAAGTGTGATAACATTAATTCTGTACAGGTTGATATTATTTAAATCAGATGAGCTTTGCCAAGCTAAATACAACCTCAATTCCAATGAAGTTGGGATGTTGTGTAAAACATAAATAAAAACAGAATACGATGATTTGCAAATCCTTTTCAACCTATATTCAACTGAATACACTACAAAGACAAGATATTTAATGTTCAAATGGATAAACTTTGCTTTTTGCAAATATTCACTCATTTTAAATTTGATGCCTGCAACAAGTTGGGACAGGGGCAACAAAAGACTGAGAAAGTTGAGGAATGCTCAAAAAACACCTGTTTGGAAGATTACACAGGTGAACAGGTTAATTGTAAACAGGTGAGTGTCATGACTGGGTATAAAGGGAGCATCCCTGAAAGGCTCAGTCGTTCACAAGCAAGGATGGAGTGAGGTTCACCACTTTGTGAACAACTGCGTGAGCAAATAGTCCAACAGTTTAAGAACAACGTTTCTCAACGTGCAATTACAGGGAATTTAGGGATTTCATCCTCTACAGTCCATAATATCATCAAAAGATTTAGAGAATCTGGAGAAATCTCTGCAAGTAAGCCACAAGGCAGAAAACCAACATTGAATGCCCATGACCTTCAATCCCTCAGGAGGCACTGCATTAAAAACCGACATCATTCTGTAATGGATATTCCCACATGGGCTCAGGAACACTTCAGAAAACCACTGTCAGTGAACTCAGTTCGTCGCTCCATCTACAAGTGCAAGTTAAAACTCTGCCATGCAAAGTGAAAGCCATATATCAACAACACCCAGAAACGCCGCCGGCTTCTCTGGGCCGAGCTCATCTGAGATGGACTGACGCAAAGTGTAAAAGTGTCCTGTGGTCTGACGAGTCCACATTTCACATTGTTTTTGTAAATCATGGACGTCATGTCCTCTGGGCGAAAGAGGAAAAGGACTGTCCGTATTGTTATCAGCCCAAAGTTCAAAAGCCAGCATCTCTGATGGTGTGGGGGTGTGTTAGTGCCCATGGCATGGGTAACTTGCACATCTGTGAAGGCACCATTAATGCTGAAAGGTACATACAGGTTTTGGAGCAACATACGCTGCCATACAAACAACGTCTTTTTCAGGGACGTCCTGCTTATTTCAGCAAGACAATGCCAAGCCACATTCTGCACGTGTTACAACAGCGTGGCTTCGTAGTAAAAGAGCACGGGTACTAGACTGGCCTGCCTGCAGTCCAGACCTGTCTCCCATTGAAAATGTGTGGCGCATTATGAAGCGCAAAATACGACAACGGAGACCCCGGACTGTTGAGCAACTGAAGTTGTACATCAAGCAAGAATGGGAAAGAATTCCACCTACAAAGCTTCAACAATTAGTGTCCTCAGTTCCCAAACGCTTATTGAGTGTTATTAAAAGGAAAGGTGATGTAACACAGTGGTAAACACGCCCCTGTCCCAACTTCTTTGGAACCTGCTGCAGGCATCAAATTCAAAATGAGGGAATATTTGCCAAAAACAATAAAGTTTATCCATTTGAACATTAAGCATCATGTCTTTCATTTCAATTGAATATAGGTTGAAAAGGATTTGCAAATCATCGTATTCTGTTTTTATTTATGCTTTACACAACGTCCCAACTTCACTGAAATTGGGGTTGTACATAAAATATCTGAATCAAAAATAAATATATATTAGTTATATCAGCATGTTAAAACTAACCCCATCCTGTGGAGGCTGTACAATAGCCTGGCCAGCTCTCACAGTTATATACAGGCTTGGAAATGGTGCTAATATCATGGACCAGAGGACAAATAAGTGTAAATGTTGTGACTTACACAGACCACACAGTAATAAAAAAAATATTCTTATGTTACAAAAATCTCAAGACGAATGTTAAGAAATATCTAATATCTATTCAGTTGTTATGTTGCTATAACAACACAAAATGACCAGCATGAACCTGTTTCACTACATTAAAACTAAATGTTACATACTCCATGTTTGTGCCTCACTCTTTCCTAACTAAAGACAGATAGTGGATAATGAACTATAATTCTTCCCTTCGCTTGTAACTTGTGTAATAAAATCATACATACTGCAAATTCATTGTCTGGATCTTTCTCCCCTTTGCGGACGGGTCTGGAGTACTGGAACTTATTAACTTCGTTTATAGTGTAAAAGCTGCAAGACATAAAAAGTAGGAGGTTAGTGACAGTGTGACTGTCACTAGTGTTATTAGGTCAAGTCTCAGATGAATGGAGCATGAGGCAGTAGCAGTGTATGGGCTGTCATCAAGGCCAGAAGAAGCTCCTATCTGCTGCAACAGGAAGGAGAAAGTGCTTACTGCATCAGAGCGGATGGGCTTCATTTATTCATAAAAAGGTGGAAAGACTAGAGGGACAGGTGCACGTGCACTCAAACAAAAGTGACCAGAGGAATGACAGACACACGAGACATCAAAAAGCCTTCTCTCTGTCTGGCACTCTTGCACACCCACACTCACATATACACACACCTCCCCTGACAACGAGACAAAGAAACAGTTTATTTTGTTCTTTTCTCTCAGAAACATGTGCCATATGGTCTTGCAAGCTTTTGAATTGGATTCTGTAATTACACTGCAATATGAATAAAATATCAAAATGAACAGTCAGCGTTTCAACGTCAGCCAGATCAAGTAACAGTCAGGATTTTCATTCTCATCTAGTTTGTTTGGCAAAGGCTGCTGATTGAAAGAACAGAGACAGGGAGGGAGAGAGAGAGATGGAGAGAGATGGGGAGAGGGAGAGGGGGAGAGAGAGAGAGAGAGAGAGAGAGAGAGAGAGAGAGAGAGAGAGAGAGAGGGAGAGAGAGAGAGAGAGAGAGAGAGAGGGAGAGAGAGAGAGAGAGAGAGAGAGAGAGAGAGAGAGAGAGAGAGAGAGAGAGAGAGAGAGAGAGACAAAGAGAAATCACTTGTCTATTTAAAAGGTGTTACCTTTCACACAGTGTCACTTCACAAACTAAATTTAAAACGACTTTAAAAACAAATTTCTCAGAGGGCTGGGCTGCTGCTTATAAGGTGTCTGTGATTGAGGTCTGTTTTTTCAAACATTCAAAATAATTATTGGGTCTGATTTTACTGGGATAGGTACTACTCATGCAATCACAGCATTATTAGATATTACAAGACAGCAGTTGGGAGAGACACTTTTGAACCTGAAGCAATGGGAAGACTACATTTCAATCTATTCAAAACTAAGTTCATGCAATTGATTACTTTCACTCCACTGCTAGTATAGTAATGTCCAAACTGTGATTTAAAGTCTGATCTTTGGTTAACGAATGCAGCTCTTGGCTGACAAATAATGGTGGCGGTGATGATACCTGACTATCTGTTCAGGCACAGGCTTGTTCTGGAACTTTGGAGGGAGCTCAAGTATTGGTTTCACCGTGAAACATTGAATATCTTCACACAAAAAGTTAAGGAAATCACACATCATCCAAGGCTTAATGGGAGAAAAATGCAAACACAGATACTGTGCACTGTGGAGCTCCTGCAACCAAAAGCAAATTCCTTGTATGTGCAAGCATACCTAGCCAATAAAGCTTGATTCTGATTCTCATTCTGATAAAGATAAGTAAGTAAGTAAGGTGGGTGAGTAGATAAGTATGTGGGTAAGTGAGTAAATACATAAGTGTGTAAATAAGTAAGTGAATGAGTAGGTAAATGAGTGAGTGTATTAATAAGTAAATGCGTTAATAAGTAGGTAAAAGAGTCAGCAAATTAGTATGTGAGAAAATAAATAAGTGGGTAAATAAGTGAAAGAACAGAATCCCCCTGCGATCCAGAAGGAGAAGCGGCTTAGAAAATGGTAAATAAGTGAGTAAAAAGCGAATAAGTGAGCGAAGTAATGAGTGATTAAGTATGTGAACATATAACTACTAGTAGGAGTAATTAAGTAAGTGAGTATGTTAAACAATGAAGAGAGTAAGTTAATAAATGAATCGTAAACTGAATAAGTTGTGAACAATATGACATGGGGCCTGCTGCTGAGCTCAACCAAGCACTGATGGTGGTTGATACCATAAATACTGTTTAAGGATACACTGGCCGGAGGACAGTCGGAGGTCTTCGCTGGGAGCAGTGGTGGTCTTCATCTTCTCAGCGTTGGGGAACTGCGTGAGCAGCCTAGCTTCAAAATCCTCCCTCCTCTCATACTCCTTTCCACGGTAGATAAACATCTTGTTCTGCAGAACACCACAAGCAGGAAACCTCATTAACACAGACAAAGAGCAGCCTTCTGTAGCCAGTCCGCATGGACCAGAACAAACAAACAGATGGTAATAAACAAGCGACAGGCCACTGCATTGAGGATGCTCTAGGAGCTTGTCTACAGTGTACATAAATACAGAATACACTTTACTTAGACGTGTTAGTGTTGTGCCAGTGTTAGTCTCTGTCAGTCCCAGTCATCATTAGTCCAGCAAATTATTTGGATCTGGATTCATTTCACTGTGGAATAGAGTGAAAAAGCTCTGACTGGATATGGGCACCACATACAGAGGAACAAAGCAGTACAGTCACTATGGGCATCAGTGTCGGTTTGTCATTGCCAGTCATAGTGTATCCTTTTTCCCCAATCTCTGACAAATATGCTGTACATTTACATGGCATACAGAATAACCCTACAGCACAAAAACATCTACTTCACAAATCTATTTTCATATGCAAGCAATACATGTATGAAGTACAACTGAATTCTTACACAGAGAGATATTATTAAATTAAAAATGCTGTGTAAAATCTGTATGCATATCATGCAAGACATTCAAATCTTTGGTAGGAAAACTTAATTTGCAAGTTATTTTCAGAAAACACCCCTAGTACTTGGACAAACACACCAATAACACAATGTAATCAGTAAATTAGTCATTAGGCCCTCACGTATGTACATTTATTAACATTTAAAAGTGCAATGCCGACACACTACAAATTTAAAAAGGGGCCTGCAGCACTCATGAGGCAAAAAACAAGATATATGAGCAGTGTTCTGAAGACAGATGCCTGGAGACAGTTGTAGTGTAATTTAAATACTGAATCTTAAATTGCGGTTGCTAGCACTTTCAGCAAAGTGTGCTTTAAAATGCATCACGGTAATCTGCATTTCAAGAAGAGGACAACGGTGGAGGCACCGCTTTTGGCAGCTCTCTCTGGAAGCCGAGGTCATGGCAAGCTCACCAGCAATGCTGCAGTTTTAGGAAATTGGCTTATTGAATGCACTCCAAACACGCTCTGCTACAAAAGGCGGCAGGGACAGGACCCTCCCCGAGCTCGCCCTTTCTCTCTCTCTCACAGAAGCACACACACACACACACACACACACACACACACACACACACACACACACACACTCATACCCGCACACATGGTGACCAGAATGGATGTAGGGCACCTGAATCATCCCAACGAGCACCTCTTCAACAGACATGCTGAACAGAAAGGGCCGTGAGCATGTTGGAAACTGGGCAGTGAACTGCTGATCGAGTGATGACAGAGTGCCTAGGAGAGGCTGCCACGTCACTTAATTTGGAATTCAGTTAGTCTCGATGGGCCTTATGTGCTGCTGCATTAAGAACATCTGGGGAAAACAGAAATGTTGGGTTAAATGTCAGTGGGAACGTGAGTTTATTAGGGTGGGAACAAACCACATGAATTTTGAAACCAACCCCACGCCTCATGAAGGTAAAGCTCAAAGTAGGTGAATGACATGCTCATCAAAACTGCCTCATGGTTCACAAGCCTGGTGTTAGCCCATATATGCAATGCAAGTTATCATGGGAAAGAAACTCCAATTAAGTTGATGTGTGCTGGATATGCAGGTAAACAAACATGTGGTACATTTGGTTACATACGTGGTAAATTAAACATTACCACTGAGAATGAAAAGCTTTTCAGCTAATACATGTTTGCTTGTGTTACTGATTATACTCCACAGTTTAAAAGAGCACAAAAGTTTCAGTGAGCTGAGTACTTTTAAAGTTCTCAAACATAATATCACACCAAACTACATTCTTTAGATTTTCATAACTAGACCACCTTTGAGTTGACTTAATCAACATACAGAGCCCCATAAATATTAACACACATGGTAATCATGAACAAAAGAGGTAAAAACATTCTTTATTGCTTATCGTTTTGATCCTTTATTCAAAATAAGCTTAAGCTTTTTTGAAGTTCAATAAATTGTACACTGTACATGACATACATGATTGTACAGGACATATATGATTGATGTATGGCATGCATTTATTAAATTCTTTTTTGGGAAAATAATGGACTTGGACACACAACATGCTCGCCATGTCAATGGCCTTAACACATAATTGATTTTAATCACTAGTCTACAAAAACGCCTTGAGGTCCAAACATGACTGCTGAACATCAAATGAGAAGGGAGACCATTTTTGCAGCTATGTCAGTGAGAGATTTGACGTGTCCACAAACAGCTCAAGCAGTTGATTCAGAGGCACTGTGACAGGCTGAAAATGTGCAATTAGCTTACATTTCTAATAAAAAGCTTTCAAAGCTTATCAAACATGCAGTGCTTACTCAGGCACCCATATGTTCCCAGAGTCATTATGTGCATTAGGACAGAACTGAGGTGTGCAGGAGCACCCGGACAGCTTGCTCAGCTTATACAAACACACGTGTGCATACGTGGATGGACACATGCACATATACAGACACACACACTGACACACACCACCTAAACAAACATGGTTTAGTCTTTCAATTAACGAAATGCACTGCAGAGATGAAAAATGCCTGGGGTGGTTTTCAAATCTGCTTTGAGCGATAAGATGACAAACAGCAGCATGCTCTCCGCACACGTTCACGCCAGCAGCTATTCGGGTCACGGTGGAATTAGCTGCTGCACCTCAGACGGCTCCACACGCATACCAAAGAGGCTCTTTGAGGAAAGGAAACGCAATCGCAACACGTTCTCTATTTCCCACTGGGGGTGGGGGGTGGTCGCTCCACAGCGTCACATATCAACACAACAGGATTTATGACAAGAGCTCTTTTTCCAGCCTGGTTTAGTACGCAGAGGTAAACACCACGAAGGAAAAGACATGACTGCTGACTGCAGCGGCAGAATGAATTCGTAAAGGTAAAGAAGCACATTTACTGCTCAAATTCAACCAAGAGCCTCAAAACTCAGAGGGTGATGCTTCACCTTGCAGCAGGAGGACAGGAGGATCTATAATATACTACCCAAGTAACTAATGTAGAAGGAGCAAGTTCTTGACTAGCCAAATCAATCACTTAACATAAACGCCACTGAGCATATCATTTCTTACTGAGGACAAGACTAAAGGTGAAAAGAAAAAAAAAATGATTGCACTACAGACCCAGCTGAGCATCACAAGGGAAGAAGCTCAGCAACGGGTGGTGTTTATTAATTAAATATAATTATCAAATGCTAAATTTGACTTATTTTAAGGGCATATATCCTGGTAAAAGAGATTTTTCTTACTTTTTTTTAAAATAAAACAGACTGATGCAGTGTATAAACATTGACAGCTGTAAAATGGAACTGTCACTCCCCAGTCCATATATGAAAATAAAGCTGCAAAAATAGTCCATTCTGAATTCACTACTAATATTGTAATGTCACAGAAAACAAGCTACTGACATATAACTGACTGTTCAGCCTGTAGCAGTTTAGCACCGCCCATTCACGCTGGAGATTTAAAGAGTGTTTCAGCCTGAACAGTTTTTTTGAATGAGGCACCATGCTGGCAATAAGAAGACACTCTTTACATAGACCAGTCTTAAAGATGCAGTGACAAAAACAGCCTGTTTAATTCTAAAGGATAAGAGAGGATTGAAAATGATCATTTAAAATAAAGTATGACAGTTATTGGTACATAAAGCCACACAAACATTATAAGTGGACCTCAAGCAAAAGGTATAAAATTTAGTTTTCTCACTGTTTCAGCATTTCAAGTGGATTGAGATCACTGAAACACTGAACTCATATCACTTCAGCCACGGTCCTCTATCATTTAGCGAGTAATATTGACTATACTGACTTTTAATAATGCCTTTTTGCACAATGTTCTGCTTCAGTACATATGCAGTAAGGGCTAGAAAGCTTGCTCAGTGAATAAAACAAAAGCAGTTTCAACATGCTTTCAGCATGATGGTGCCAAAATGTTAGAGCGACCATGCCATTCGTCAAGCCAGGGACAGGTGAGCACATCACTTAACATTCCCGTTGAAAAAAGCAAAAATTGTTTCCAAATGACTGACTGTGGTAGGTAGGAAATCACAGGTTTTCTACTGCATTTGAGCTGCATCTTAGATCGAGGAGTTATATAACATCATGATAACATCAGAGACTGAACCTTCATATAACTATATGAAGATAAAAGAATCTATTTCTAAATCTCAACAGAAAACTCCAAAGCCTGTTGGAAGTTCTAAATGACAGAGCATTGTGGCTCATAATTACAGTGCAATGGAAGGAGAAAGTGCACACGTTAAATACGTTCTACTTTAACAAAGCTTAAGAGTTTAACAGAACACAGAGCACACAGACATGAGAGGAGCATTTAGTGTGCAGGGAATTTTAATTTCATATAATAAGAGATCTAAAGGATAAGACACATTTGGTTACTTCCATCATTAGATAAGAAGTTAGCACTAATTTAGTCAACCTTTCCCTCTTCCAGAATACTGAGAAAAGTCACTCAAAAATGAGATCAACACAAACTTGCTTTCTGTATTTCATTACATCACTAAATTGTTTTTTTGAGACTAATGATACATTTGGTATTACTAACTTTATGTAACATTCAAGGCTTACTTAAAAAGGAGGGGCTATATCCTACCAAGCATGGCTACATGGCTACTTCCAGCAGGACAATGCACCATGTCACAAAGCTCATATCGTCTCAAACTGGTTTCTTGAACATGACAGTGAGTTCACTGTACTCCAAAGGCCCCCAGATGTACTCCATGTGTGTACTCCAGAGTCACCAGATCTCAATCCAACAGAGCACCTTTAGGATGTGGTGGAATGGGAGATTCGCATCGTAGATGTGCAGCCGATAAATCTGCTTCAAGTGCGTGATGCTATCACATCAATATGCACCAAAATCTCTGAGGAACGTTTCCAACACCTTGTTGAAAGTCTGCCATGAAGAATTAAGGCAGTTCTGAAGGCAAAAGGGGGTCCAACCTTTTACTAGCAAGTACCTAATAAAGTGGTCGGTGAGTGTATATTCCATGTAAGTCTGTAAACTGAACATTTTTTTTTGTTTTGTTCAGTTCGAGAAATTACATCTTATTTCTCTGCTGGACTTGGTTAAAGTGACTTTTCTGCTATAGTTGGAATAAGTTGTGCAAATATGTATTAATTTATTTATTTGTCTGTTTGCCATTATTCAATGACCTGAGGTCTGCTGTGCCTTTGTTTATTCATGACTACAAGGCCAATACAATCAGCAGACAACACTTCTGTAAATCTAAATCTAATGAGCTGACTCTAATAAATGTTCTTTTTTGTTATTGGACTGTAATAATGAGAACTATTACTTTTGAAACTTCCAAATGTGCTGATTGGTTTAAGACAAAAAGAGTGGATTGTGCACCACTATATATATATATATATATATATATATATATATATATATATATATATATATATATATATGCATCTGTTATAGACCAATTAGTTAATATTTTTACCAGGAAAATCATAGTCATTCATAACGTTTCTACTCACCACCACAAACAGTCTTTAACTTTCTCCATCCAAGCTGGGCAAGTGCAAGAATGAAAAAGTGTTCAGCTAGTGTTCTGTACTTCAATGGATGCTTCGTTTCAAGATGAACATCAAACAAGACTGTTTGGTTCTTTGAGAAGTGTACGAAAAGTGCTCACAGCCTGAAAGAGAACATTTCTTCAAACTTGCGCAGTCTCCAGATGTGTCACTTAAATGCGACAGATGTCAGTCAACTGAGTCTTTTTGGCTAGTTGTGCCTGCTGTCTTAAACTTTAAATATTTCAAAACTTAAGACACTTTAGCTTCTGGATTCTGAGCAAAGCTTTTCCGTTTCAAAACTTTTTTCAGACATTTGAGGTGCAAACTGAGTCAGAGTCAAACATCATATTCAAAGTATCAGACTGCGATAATATTCAATTTGGCTAAGCAACCACGTCTCATAAAGAATTAGTATTTCTTAGAAAAGATTAGAATTTAGAAGAAGATTAGACATTAGATGAAAATCAGGTACTTTTTGAATAAACCTATAAAATTTGAAAAGATCTGTTACCTCACAGAGGCTGTGAATAACCCTCTTTAATTATGTATGTCTGTTTAAATTCTTTTACTTTTTCTGCTTTCTCATTGCTTGTAAAAACATGCAAACTGTTTCATTTTGTGATGTTGGATGTCTTGTATGCATTCTGTCTCCAGTCCTTGGCACAAGCTAAGATAATCAAAAGCCATCACAATAACCGAGAGCTTCATAACTGGTGAATTTGCCAGTTATTCGATTCCACTGAGCGTGACTTTCACTACGCATAAGCGCATAAGCAACAGACACCATCATAAGCAGACAAATGGAGCTCCAGTGCCTAAAATCAATTCAGTTCAGAGAAAACAAAGTGCCTTCATTGGAGCTATTGATTAGTCCTAATCATTAAGTATGCCAGCAAGTGGTGAGGACACAGCACACCTAAACAGTGATATCAGCAGGAGCTAAATCCTCTCTCACCACATTTATCTAAATTAGCAAAACAGAAATGAATTCCTACAAACAATAGCCACTCAACAGGCTGAACAATAATATGTAATTATTCTCTTTAGTACAAATGGATTCCATTGATGACATGGCTGACCACTTGTAAACTACAATCTAGCAAAACAACGTAACGGTAAGATACCATTATTTTTCTCAGCTAGAAAAAGGGGAAATTGTGTTCTCATTCATCCGATAATAACCTGCAGCTTTATTTCCCAATTTTACACTGAGCATTATTCCAATGTCCAATATCAAAATTATTTTCCCGTAGGCACTGTTTTTCAGTGTTTTGCTATGGCAAGTCTGGGCAGAAGCCGATGGTTATTACCATCTAGTTTCCTCATTTAAGATACACGTAAAGAGTGTCAACAGAGCCGCAATGGCTCCATCTCCTAAGAGTGGAAAACCAACATGTCCTCACATGGCACAGCAGCAAGGATGGGAAAACATGCGAAACCGACAATTCACACACTCTGAAAGTGAGAGTGAAAGGAAGAGAGAGAAAGGTTAGAGGACTCCACGATACAGTTAGCTCAACGCAGAGACTAGAATACTGGACGACCTCTTCAGCACCCAAGGAGATGACGAGGGATGTATTCGGGCAGACGGGGCACGCGAGAGTACGGCTAATTGATTTGCAGTGTGCTGAACAGTTTAAAGGGCCATGTGTTACCATCAAGAGGCAGTAAAGAAGTCTATAAAACGTGTGGCAGCAGGCTGAACGGAAAGATCAAATCAATGTCAGTGTCTTCTGAAAAGCCTCAGAAAAGCCCTATTAGAAATCTGATGGGTGATATAGTAGTGGAAGGCTATGAATAACATCTGCAGGCAAAGGACAATCGGTGTTGAGCTTATTATCGCTTTGCTGCATTCAAATAGCAGACTCACATAGTGTGAAAAAAATTAGGCTTCAGATTTATTGCTGAGTTACAACAGAGGGACATATATTTAAGCCATGTTTTACTTTAAACATGCTAGAAAGACATCTTGCATAAGTGGTGGTTGCTCTGAGTACCTGTTACCTGTACAAGGGTTTTGTGGGTGCAGCAGGTCATTGGGTAAAGGCTCTTTTAGTCATTTATTATTTGCTTCTTTAGCTTGTTCATCAAGTAATTCATTCAGAAATATGAGTAACTCACCCTGAGGAAGGAAGGAAAGCCCAGTCCATAATAACCCACAGCAAAGTAGTCTGGTTTTGGTCTGATCACCTTCACTATGTTCTCATAGAACTGTGCCTGCTTCCTCTATAGGGAGAGAAGGAGAGAGGGATTGTGAGAGAAAACTAATTAACATACACATTTTCCGCAATCAACATTATCTAAAAAGATAGTGTGTGCAGCGCACAGTTGCTTAACAAAACTTGCATCTTCAAAACAAAAAATAAGATTCTTAATTGTTACTGTTTATTTATCAGGAATTTATTGGACTTTGGGCCATTTTTGGACCATTTCTATTGGTCCATTCACCATGAGATGTTCACAAAATGTAAAGGACTTCTGGCAGAAGAATTACATAGATTTGAAATGACAACAATGACATGTGAATGTCCCCCTTAAAGGGCCCATATCCTACATCTTTTTCTTTTATGTTATGTCCCCCTCATGAGATTCATCATGAGTAGTCAGATCCCATTGAAGTAAATGTGTCCCAAAGTCTAACAATCTATGTCTAACCTTTTTCTTCAAACTTTTTTTTTGTGTTTCAATGAAGAATTATCATTTTTTTGTGCATGCAACTGTTTAAAGCTGTGTTTTCTAGTCATGTACTGGCCAGCATTTTTAAGTTAAGCTAAAACTGTCACTATCGACAGCTGGTAAAGTTTTGGTAGCGTAAAATAAGCATAATTAAGCTATAGCATTATTCAAAGCAAAAAGAACTTCAGTCTGAAGTTCAAGTGAGTTAAAAGTCTGAATGTTTTTGTTTATGTTTTGAACTCTTAACTTTGAACCAGTTTGGTAGAATGATTCATATAAGAAAATGCCCTTTCACCACCTGAGCCTAAGGGTAAGTCAGGCCCATCTAAGCAAAGTGTTCTGAACAATCTATAATGTTTCAAACGAGCTCAGAACAACTCCTCATATGATACGGGGAATGTCGTGCCTGCAGTATGCTGTGTGCTAAGTCAGGCAAAAACATTACGCTTTAGCGTACCAGTAAAGCACTCAGCTGTTCAAAGTCGAACATCTCGTTCTCGTACTGTTCAGCCAGCTCCTTTCCCAGAATAATAGCCTCCTCCCACATCTGTACAGCAGGACACAGACACAAAAAACATGCAGCCATTAGATTCAGATACAATGGTTTACAGCGAGATTTAAAGGTTTTCTGGAAAGAGATTAAGCTTAACCTATATATGCCAGTACCAGAATGTTCTTAATTTCCTTTTCTGCATTTAGAGACAAAAGAAACATTAGAAAGCAGACATAGTGTTTCACTCCCTCATGGATTTTTCATGCTTTTTAGTCTTTGGGCCAACTAACTACTGATAACTGAATCTTATATTCAAGGAAGCCCTGTTGTTTTAGAATCATCACACACTCAGATACCACTCTGTATGAAAATAATATATTTGGAAAACAATGCATTTCAGTAGAATAATAATCTAGTAGCAGTCTCAGCATGGAACTTTACAGGCAAAATAGCAAATAAGTGCACAGTACACACATTTCACATAAAGAGCACACATTGTACATTGAGTACACAAAAAAATTCTGTAAACTAGATTGAATCTACAACCAAACTAAAGTTCCCTGTGCCAGATTAATGATATACAGAAAGGGGGCCTAGAACAAGTGTCATGCATATGATTCTATATGAAGATGCTGATGTTCTCTGATCACTTTGTTCTGATACACTATTGTCACAATATAATGTACAGCGGAGCCCACACACCCATCATGTAAATGCAATTAGCATGATGAAAGAAAGCCTCATTATTAACATGTCATTGTGCTAAGAAAAAAAAAAAATCCTAAAACATATTTAGTACCATACTATAATTAATCCCAAAAGGCAACTGGTAAGACTGACAAGTGTTATTATTAACAGCTGTAAACACAATTAATATTGAAACACTATGCAATAAGCAGTTGGGCTCTACAACCTGCAGCAGTCAAATAAAAGCCCCTTTGCCTTTGTTCTGTGGACTCAAGCCTTGTATTACATACGCATGCATATGACATTCTCATGCCACTGTGTGTTGGGTGTTATTTGTTAGTTGTGCTGTTTTGGTGCTTGTTAGCTATTGTTGTCTCAACGTGATTCTGTAAGTGACTTCTTCTAATTGGGATTAATGATATATTCTTATTATGATCGCTCCTCCTAATGATGGGTTTGAGTTACACGGGAGAGACAGCCCATTCCACAGTGTATATATAAAGCATTCTCTGCTGCACAGAGACAAAAAAAAGTGCTTTCAATCATGTAAAAATCACATTTTGGTATTTGGCTGTTTACTGAAGAGGATAATGAATAAATTCATAAATGTCTATTGAGACAGAGGAGAAAATCAGCAGAAAAAAAATAGAGGATTGTTGAGGCCAAAGGGCTACACAGAAAGACAGGGAGAGAGACCCTGCATGAGGACAATGAACTTGTCCTTGTAAAGTCACTTATCTGGACAGTAAGTATTTATTTGCTAACAAAAATTAACAATAGAATAAATATATTTTAATAACACATTGTGATTCTGGTGATTTTGTGTGGGAGAGTTGTGCCTCTGTTACTGTTATTCTAACCATTTCCAAAGCTCTCCTCAAGGAAGTCTAGCATTTACAGTTCCCATATAACATCTCGTCCATCAAATAAATCCTTCATTAAATTAAATCTTGTGCTGTTGGTGGAATTTAACAAACTCATGCAACGGCTGAAGTGCAGAGCGACGGAAATCTAAATCTAAATGCATATCTAAAATGCATATGAATAATGTTTTAAAAACAATGTCCTTGACTTGTTTTTCTGACTTTATTTTACCGCTGTGAAAGATAATCATTCTCTGTCAAAGACAATCAATCTCTTCAAACCATCTGTACTGGTCCAGGCTGAAGCCCAGCTGCTCCAGAGGTGCATACTATTATGACAGAATGCACTACTGCAGCCCTTTTAGCTTTTAAACAACATTTATGACAGTTTCAGCACCTTTGGCAGACTATGCTGAACAGCACTCACAGGAGATCAGAGGATAAATCAATGAGCAGCAAACATCAATAGTGAAGTGGAAAGCTACAGGTTGCCTCCAAAGCCTCCACTGTAATAAGAATCCATGCTGAATGAGCAAGAAGAAGAGGCTACAATTGTGAAGAAGCTGCAACCGCTAACTGTATAAGATTTTTTAAATCTTTACATGTCAAAAAATCATATTATTAAATTAAGGAAAGTAATGAATACATTTTGATGAGGCTTATTTTGTCCACTCATAGAACAAAATGCTTTACTTTTCAATGAAAAAAAAATTGTTTAGCATCAAATTTGAGCTAATAAGACAAATTAATGATGTAATAAACACCATTAACTACATAAAATAATGTGATTAATCCTGACTTATTTTAGCTGTTTGACAGTTTATCTCTAGTTACTGTATTGGTATATCTACTGAAATAAACACACGTGTATATTACAAGTGTAAAAGTAGAAGAGTGTCTTGGCCTCCAACAACTAATATAAACTGCTTTTATTGGTCTTGCTTAACTTTCTTTGAGTCTTGCTTAACTATGCTTGACTGAGTGGTCCATGTGGCTTATTGTCTATTATTGTTCCCTGTTGTCTTTATTTGTTCTTCTTTGTGTAAAAATATCAGACACTCCATAGGGATGGCAATAAATACAGAATCTTCATCTTGAGAACTACCACCAGCTTGGGCAGTGAGTCTCTCTTGGTCTCTTATGGTGTCAGTGTACTTTAGATCTAGTTTCTTCATTCCTCTCTTTCTGTTTGTCTGTCTGCCTGATTCTCTTTCACTCTCTTAGCCTCTCTCTGGAGGGAAAAGTCTTGCCATCTGGGTAAGTCCCAACAGCAGGAGCTACATTTAAAATAGATTTGCTAGAAAGGCTGGACGAGGTCCCTGGTAGTCTGAGCAACAGAGCATGTCAGGTTGCCAAACCCTCACCCGAGGACAAGATGCTCTTCTACTTTCACCCCCCCAACCCCCCAATCCCCCAATCCCAAAACTCACACTCTCATGCCTGAAAGGACCTTCAGTAGGGAATTCTAAAAATGGGACTGGCTGTGGCTGATGGTTGGTTGCACCACACACAGTCATGAATTTGGGTCCCAGAGCCACATAATGAGCTCAAGAACGGTGGCAGGGGACACTTGGGTCTGTGACCCTGACCAAAAAGCCCACTCTGACAGGCAAAGAGCTCTCAGCGTTTTCTTACTTGACTCCAATAAATCTCCACTGTGATATGACCCTAACAGAGACGTGGCAGGTCTTGAACTGGACGTTCACTCCACAGGGCTCTAATATTGTCAACAGTCCTCCAGTGTATGCCCTCTGATGTTCATGGAGTATGAATGCTTTAATTTAAAAAGGCACTGACCTCCAAGCATGAAGGGAACACAATTCTTGCTCTCAAGTATTAGCGGCGCATTCTTGAAATGTGCTGGAGGTGCAGTGGGTAAACATGTAGACATACATATATAAATCAATAATGTCACATGTGCACAGTGCCTTGCACAAATATTGGCACCTCTGATAAACACGAGCAAAACAGGGTGTAAAATAATTCTTTATTGCTTATCTTTTTGATCTTTCATTCAAAATCTTCACAAAAATCTAACCATTACTTGAAATGCACAATGACTGAAAAAAAAAAATTAGGTTAGGGGACAAAAGGGGCAAACCCTTTTTTTTTGAGGTTTTTTGATGTCTGAAGGAATTTGGCCTTTGTTTTATCTCATATATATTCTCTAGTGACACAGGAAGCCATGGCTGACCATTTTACCATAAGTGTTGCTAATCACTCAGGTGAACTTATGAACATAAAATATGAATGGGAATATACTTCAGATGTATTTCTCTCTAAAGAATTTCTAGAGGTGACAATTGTTCTACAGAAAGATTTAAGAAATTTGTAGATTTCATGACAAGATGTAGTTTTTTCTTTCAGTCATTATACCTTAAATAAAGGTTAGGTTTTTAATGTTATTTTGATTAAAGGATCAAAAGGATAAGTAATTAAGAATATTTTACAGCTTTTATGGTATGATTACCAAGGGTGGCAATATTTGTGGAGGGACCTGTATATATGAGAGAATATTAATGCATGGATACTTTATGATGTGTAGGAGCACGCTGAATGTGGTGTAGGAGCACGCTGTACGTGCTCTCTAATCATTGAGCGGGTGGGTACTGGTGTGTGGGTGAGCTAAATGATGTGGGTTAAATGATAGGTAATACAGAAATAAATAAATAAATAAACAACAACAACATGCATGAAATTTATATATTCTCTCCAAAATAATACACAGGGAACTGACTGCATGAGGTGGAATATTTTTGCAGTCTTTGGATCAGCCTGTTGTTTGGCTCCTAACAGCAAGCCAGAACACTACAAGTACAGACTGCAAATAAATCGCCTGTTTCTGAAGAGCTACCTAAATTCAGCTAAAATACTATAGTACAGCATCATAACTTGCACAATTTGCCAAACACATTTAGATTTTGTGCTTTCAGTTTTTTAGTTTTAGTTTTAATCAAGTAAGACTGCAGTACTAGTGCCAGCTAACTCCAGAGAGCTGTTGGTTACCTTGCCCTTGTCGAAGTAGTTGATAATCTCCTGGTAAAGCTGGTCCTTAAGCTGGCCTTGAGTGGTCGCCTGGTAACCATCTCTCTGGGTCAAGTGAGCTGCGCAGGCCTCCTCTGACCACTGCAAATGTAACACATAATAACCTTTCACACACTGCTTACTTAATGTCACATAATACATTACACTTCATGCTCTGTGGATGTTTTTGCTTGATTTGTATTACTTCCTAGTTTTGCAGAGCTGTCTCTTTGCTTCTAAATGTAGGAAGCGTGTGCTGACACTTGTGCCACAATCCTCTGCTTCTGTGCCAAGTCATTACATCTGATATGGTGGTTCAATTTCTGATTATGAGACTTAGATCTAGGAGTGGGGCCGTTTCCTTTTTGCGTAAACTAGTCACTGCATCTGTGTTCTCCTGGTTAGAAAAGATTCTCTACAGTATACATACATTACATATATTTATCCCTTTATGTCTTTTCTTTCTCAGCAGGCACCCATGTTCCCACACTGGTTCTAAATGTTGCTGGCTGCATCTGCTGGCACTACTTTCTCCATCACACCAAGATCACAGCAGATAACATTGATTTACTCACCACCTAACAATACTCATTTCAGAGTTTGCCTGATTTCATAAACAACAGAGAATAAAGGCAAGGACGGCAAAGATTAACAGGGCTTGCTCTTTTTTTCTGCTGACCCCACAATCTACTACTTCTCTGGCGCAGGCACACACAGAATAATGAGCATGCTGATTGGCTTGACCAGGTCAGCTGACCGTCAGATAAGCACAGGCATTGGGTGGCATGCGAAGAGGCTGTTTTGTGCTCAGGGCCCTGTCAGAACTGATTCACTGTAGTGCAAACGTAATTGACATTTCATGTTACAGCAAGGAAGAATGCAGGGTAAACTTCCCCAGGAAATCAC
Organism: Pygocentrus nattereri; assembly: GCF_015220715.1. Lineage (NCBI taxonomy): Eukaryota > Metazoa > Chordata > Actinopteri > Characiformes > Serrasalmidae > Pygocentrus > Pygocentrus nattereri. The sequence continues at coordinate 33,715,575 of NC_051223.1, forward strand.
ATCATTGGCAGACAAGAGGCTCATGGGAAAAAGCCAGCTGCACTGCAAACCTGTACATGTATATGCATTCCGTCACCAGAGGTTCAAATACTCAGCATGCGGAATAGCTCTGGTTTTGAAGGACAGAATTGGTGTGATGAGGTGATTTCTATTGAATACTGCCTCAAGGCCTACACACAGCTCAGGGCTTGTTAATATGCAATTGGCAGGAGAGAGGCAACAGAATACTGTAAATTCAAGTACGTGCACCCAGGCTCATACTGGGGCTGTGCAATATAGTAACTGTATACGTACTGCAACTGTGAGTTGCTTTGCAACATACAAAGCGATTCCACAAGTCTCATTTTTAATAAAGTTTAATATTTTAACAATACTGTAATTTAAAAATCCAGAATACTGGCTGTACCCCTGGAGGAAATGATAGGAATTAAAGGTTAAAATTAAATTAAACACTTGAATAGTGGAAAAGTGATAAAAGACCAATCTTTAGCCAACAGGCAACATACAGTATCTCACAAAAGTGAGTACAGTCCTCACATTTCTGCAATATTTTATTATAGCTTTTCATGGGACAACACTATAGAAATAAAGCTTTGATATAACAAAGTAGTCGGTGTACAGCTTGTATAGTATAAATTTACGGATCAACAGCCATAAATGTCTAAATAGCTGGCAAAACAAGTGAGTACGCCTCACAGTGAACATGTCCAAATTGTGCCCAATTGTGCCCCTCCCTGGTGTCATGTGACTCGTTACAGTTACACGGTTCCAGGTGTATCCAGAGGTTGGCTTCAAAAAACAGATGCATGAGAGCTGCCAGCATTGCTGCAGAGGCTAAAGAAGTGGAAGGTCAGCCTGTCAGTGCTCAGACCATATGCCGCACAGTGCACCAACTCGGTCTGCATGGCCATCGTCCTAGAAGGAAGCCTCTTCTGAAGCTGACACACAAAAAATCCTGGAAACAGTGTGCTGAAGACAAGCAGTCCAAGAATATGGATTACTGCAACCATGTCCTGTGGTCTGACGAGACCAAGATAAACCTGTTTGGTTCAAATGGTGCCCAGCATGTGTGGTGGTGCCCTGGTGAGGAGTACCAAGAAAACTGTCTCTTGCCTAAAGTCAAGCATGGTGGTGGTGGCATCATGGTCTGGGGCTATATGAGTGTTGCCGGCACTGGGGAGCTGCAGTTCATTGATGGAAACATGAATTCCAACATGTACTGTGACATTCTGAAGCAAGCATCTCCCTTCGGAAACTGCACCGCATGGCAGTTTTCCAACTTGATAATGACCCCAAACATACCTCCAAGATAACAACTGCCTTGCTGAAGGTAAAGGTGATGGACTAGCCAAGTATGTCTCCAGACTTAAACCCATTGAGCACCTGTGGGGCATCCTCAAGCGGAAGGAGGAGGGGTGCAAAATGTCTAACATCCACCAGCTCTGTGATGTCATCATGGAGGAGTGGAAAAGGATTCCAGTAGCAGCCTGTGCAGCTCTGGTGAATTCCATGCCCAAGAGGGTTAAGGCAGTGCTAGATAATAATGGTGGTCACTAGAGATGAAACAGTTACCGGTTTCACAGTAAACTGCAGTAAAATTAATGGCAGTTAGTAATACCGTTTGAACTTTAAAGTATTGTTAAAACTGCGGTCGATTACTGTGGTGTGAAAAACTCGCTGTACAGAGTCAAACAAAGGCAGAATCGTTCTCTCAGATGCAGCTCTGTATGTATGTGTAGAGGGGAAGGGGGAGGGGGAGAGGTAGAGAAGGGAGAACATGGTGGAATGTAGTGGCAGAGATTCGAAGATATTTCAGCCTTCTAAGATGACCAAGTCTGATGTTTGGTCATATTTTGGATTTTATAAGAATGCAGAAGGAAAGTTAAATGAAGATGACCACCTTGTCTGCAGAACATGCTGAAAGAAAATAGTGGCGAAAGGGGGCAACACATCAAACCTTACGAGTCACCTGCTACTTTTTAGAGAATGCAAGTTAACTTTAACGTAGAAGTCTGTGGGGACTTAAAAATAAAAGAAATGTCATGGGTTGTGTGGTTTAACTTATGCTTATGGCTCGTTAATAATATATAATGAAGCTTTTAGCATAAAAAACAAAACAAAACAAAATAAACCAAACCAAACCATCGGTGAATCAACTGTGAATCAAAACGAAAGCTTTTAACACATATTTCTGTGGAGCAGTGTCTCCAAAATGAGCTCTGAGTTAACAGTCACACAAGCTCTGGAACGAGACGCTGCAAAAGTTCAATCTGCACAGCTTCCCTTTCTCGTCTCGCCTGCAGTGTTTTCTTTCTGAGAAGAAAATCACTCAATGCCCCCTACATAGAAACAAACTTCTGAAACAAACACAATCATCATTGACAAGCAGTTGCGTTTTAAATATGGAATTTATAATCTATTGCTCATGTCGATTATAGATGACTTAGTTGAACATTTCATGAACTCTTTGGGTGAAAGATTTGCTATTTCATGATCCATGAAGTGCACTACATAGGGAAGAAGTGTGTTTTGAGACGGGACCTTGCGCGAGTGAACGCTGTGTGCTGTTTTTAGAAAAGAGTTTCAGAGATTAAACTTTGTTTCTGCCACAGCTCAGATGCATGTTAATTTAAAATTATGTTTTAGTTTTAAAATGCTTTTAGAGAAGCAGCTCCACAGGTGAAGGCACACTGTGTGACTTCTACACGGTCTGCAGCTCAGAGCACGGTCACATGCTTCCTCGGATTTGGCTGTTTTTCCTGGTGCACTGTATTGATTAGGGGTACAGCGCAACAACAGCACAATAATGCTGCAATTGCAGTTAGGACAGAAATCCCCCGAGTGCAACACTGCCTCATCTTTCCAGGGTTGCCAGGAAGCTTTTGTGCATCCCGTCAACTAGTGTGCCATCAGACAGATTGTTCAGTGCGAGTGGGCACATAGTCTCTCCTCAGAGATCATTACTCAAACTGGAAGTTAATATTCTGACATTTTTCATTTCTATCTCAAGTGAGGAAAGATGCATACATGCAGGATGTGTTAGAACAGTAGCATTTTATTTCTTTATGAAGAAGAGACTGGACATACAGTCAGTGGTGTTCATTTGGTCCAGTATTGTGGCGAATTGTTCTTACATGCACTTTGTTGTGTTTAGAATGGTTATGTTGCTTTTATATGCACATTTGATTTATTTAAGGTTGTGTTAATTTAAGCCTCCAGTAAGGAAGATTTTCTGCACAGAAATTGTTACCTCCAGTAGGGGGGGCGGGAACCGGGAGGGTTGGGGAAAAAAAAAAGGAAAAGAAACAATAAAACAATTGTTCACAAAAAAAAAAGAAATTGTTACCTCAATGTTATTGCACTATTGCAGTTTTTTGTTTACAGAGCATTACATGTATTGTAAGTAATACAAAAGTAACACTACAAATGTATTGACTATATTTTTATGCAAGCAAAAACTGCCAATTCTATTTGTGTTAATATAAATTGCAGCCAATTCTATTTGTGTTCATATAGAAGTTGGTGAGACGAGTTTCACTTTGTGTATCAGCATTTATTTATTTTACTTTCCAACACATTTGAACAATATCGCAAATAACACCGATAATCGTGATAATTTTGGTCATGGTAATCGTGATATGAAATTTTAATATTGTTTCATCTCTAGTGGTCACAAAAAAAAAATTGACACTTTTAGCACAATTTGGACATGTTCAGTGTGAGGTGGACTCACTTGTGTTGCCAGCTATTTAGACATTGATGGCTGTGTGTTGATCAGTATATCTATACTGCTATACAAGCTGTACACTACTTTACGTTATATCCAAGCTTCATTTCCGCAGTGTTGTCCCATCAGAAGATATAATAAAATATTTGCAGAAATGTGAGGGATGTACTCACTTTTGTGAGATACTGTAAGTCACATCAGTGCACCCACTGATCTAATATATGTTGGTAATGATATCATTTCAACATAAAAGCCAGATTTAATATCATTCTGCACTACTGCAAATCCTTTTTGCTGTTAAAAAATGACAGCTGTGATATACCAAATAGATCAAAGGCGTGATTATTGTTCTTTGGTGCTTTTTGACTATTGACTATTTAATGCCTATGAAAAGCATGTCTTGGTTTTGGTGCTAACATGGTTGCTACTGTTTGTGCTGGGACAAGAGAGAAAAGATAAACATTTTTAGATTTTTGATCAGAAAAATGTCACATTAATTTGATGAAGGAATTAAATCTAAAACCAACACTGTCATTTCCAACATTACCATTTTATTGCTCATCCCTAGCTCAAAGGGTTGAAGTTTTGCCTGAAAGAAATGTTTTGACTGTTTTTTGTAAAAAAAAAAAAACTCTCAAAAACTCTTAATAATCCCTGTATTACTAAAGCTAACTGTTAATTCTTTACTGTTGGTAATTTAGGAAATTTGTCACTAAGCATCTTTGTTAAGTGCTTCCTGACTATTGACTCAATTGGTATTAAAAACAGCTCAGTGAATGGTTGACATCACCTGATTAAAGATGTATTTGTATTGATGTATTGTATTGTATTGTAAAGATGTATTTTTTGGGGTGTAAAATTCCTAGTGTGTGTTTAATCATATAAATGTTCCTATTTTTCAAAACATTCACAGAAACATAGGATATTTCTGACACATGATAATTTAGTTGTTTGTTATAATGCTCAGTTGCATATATCTGCCTTTATTAATATTGCTAGAACAATGTTGCCAATAACAACAGATTAATTGTGCAGATTTAGCATGCACACACCCAAGCCCATAACACCCAAGATACACACTCACCAGCCACTTTATTACGTACACCTGTTCAGTTGCTTGTTAACACAAACAGCTAATCAACCAATCACATGGCTGCAACTCAATGCATTTAGGCATGTAGAGGTACCTAATAAAGTGGCTGGTGAGTGTACATCACAGATTCTCATGCCTTTCTTATAAAAAAAATATATGGCAGCTCTCACTGCAACAGATTTTATTGCCAATAAGCTAATAGCAAGTGTCTACATATGTAAACAAAAGCAGGGGGAAAAAAACATTTGGTTTGGGGTAGTAAATCCTTCTCTGAAGAACTGAAATGACAAACAGCTTTTTTAGGATAATAGCTTCACTATATTCTGCCACGTATTCATGCCACAATCACACAGCTGCAGGTGGTATTTCACAATTTAAATAAATAAATAAATAAATAAATAAATCACAAGTGTAATTCCTTCAAACGCTTTGAGCTACATGGACAGACTGGAGCACTGTCACAGGCCAACATTACAAAGATAGGTGTATCTACCTGCATGTGTGTAAATTCTCCTTGTAGGGCAAAGCACAAAGCAGGGAGTTATTTATGAGCTCTGTGGAACAATTTGGAGGAGATAAGAAGTGGTGTTCCCCTCTTAGTATGACAAAACTCACAGACAAAACACTTGCAAGCTGATGGCACAATAAACAAACCAACACTTCAAATTCACAAGTGACTGAAGCGCAAACTCACTAATAACCTTGCTGAATTATAATGAACAATTATTACAATTCAGTCTATTTGAAGCTTTAAGCCACAAAAAAAGTATGTATTTACACATAAAAATAAAATGGTGTGGGGGCTGAAGTCATGTTACTCCTTGGGCTTTCAGACCAGTTTAACTTTTGAAAAGACATGCAGTCTACTCCTTGCACCCGTGAAGGTGAAGTGCTTTCTTTTCACTATATCCTATGCGAAATGCTGGATTTCCGCAAGCCTACCAGCTGCAGTGTAAAATATGCTGCCTTATTCTCAATGTTAAGCCATTTCCTGGGATACATGCCAGTTTGAGGGTGAAATCTGCATGAAGCGTCATTGTACAAGCTCAAGCAGACTGTATCCTCCTTTCTGTCACTGCGAGAGCCACCTGCCTCAGTCAAAACTATACAGATTTGATATTCTGATATTTGATTATTATGTAGACATGCTGACATCTGTGACACCAGCCATCTTTGTTTGTGTCAAAATCAGGAGAAAATTCATCCATTATGCTCTCACAAAACCAGAGGAATACGATGAACAAGGCTGTGTGCGCACATGTCCTTCAAGGTTTCAACTTTGGGTTGAGGGTGCAAGGTTTAGGAAGTGCACCACAATACATTTGTGTTTAACTGTTGCAAGTTTGGACAAGCTTTACAGAATGTTTAGGAAACTCCATTCAACCTACTATGACTATGTATTTGGACAAAAACATACTGGACAATATTCAGTACCAATGTTCTGAAACGCTTATCCAACCTAGCAACAGAGGCCATGAAAGAATGTTGAGCAGAGGGTGGATAAGTCAACTGTGGACAAATGTAGGGCTGGTTTTGCAGAAATGGATTACGCCTAGTCTTGGACTAAAGTGCAACGCTAAAGAAGTTTCACCATTCAAAATCCCCTTTCCTGTAGGTACAGGCTTTATCAGGATCTGGGAAACTGGCCTGTATTGTCTTATTGTTTGTATCTGCACAGTCTCATACACACTGATCTGTACCTTTAGAAGCTTGGCATGGAGCAGTAGAGTGTAGGCAGCCTCTGTGTAGTTGTCACACTCCTTATGCAGGTCACACAGCTTATACAGGTACCTACACACAGACAAACAGTATAAAAACACCTCCACAACACTGAGTTGCAAGAAAAAAAATCCAGAACAAATTCTGTTCAATGACACTCATTTTTTTTTCCTACAGTGGCAAGTCAATGCAGTGAGAAGTGCTCCATCTTTGTTTCAAAACTGATCCTAAAACTTTGTCACTCTTGAGACAAGAGTTCTTGTTCAAGAGTTCAGAAGTGCAGAATAAGAGAACAAACAGGAAAAGAGGAAAAAGAAGTGGCATACCTGATATACATTTCTTCCCTCTCAATCTCCTTGTAGAAATTCTGCAAAATAAGAAATACGGAAACTTATTTCAATGACTTTCAAGATTGAGAAATATAATACAAAAAAAACAGCAAAAGCAAAAGATTTCTGAAGTCAAAGACTGTGGCAGGAATACCGAAAAGAAAAAACAAAGTACCACAAAATCAAAAGTTAATGAAACATTTTGTGCCACGACTAACACGACTGCAAACCTCAGTCTCGTTGACTATTATTAAACAAATATCATCTCTGATTGCTCCGGCATAAGGGAAAAAAACATAATAAAGTATCATAAAAAGCAAAATTGTATAACCTCAGCTTTTACACTGTTGACCTTAATATTACCTTAATATTTACACTACTCAGCTTTTACACTGTTGACCTTAATATTACCTTAATATTTACACTACTCAGCTTTTACACTGTTGACCTTAATATTACCTTAATTTACACTACTCAGCTTTCACACTGTTGACCTTAATATTACCTTAAACTTAAAAAGTTGAAATCAAGTTTGGTGACTGGACAAAGGCTCTCAGGCTAAAGTATATTGCCTGTGCTTATGTGAGTGTACCTTTAAATACCAGATATATACGTATTTAATGAAGAACATTTTGTTAGACACTGTGAACGAGCCAGCTGACGGTACAGTGTGATATCAGCTCGAGTACAGCTGCAGCATGGAAGCAGAAGAAAGACGTTGAGATGGAAGACAGAAGACTTTAAGCCACATGAGAATCTAAGAGAGAGAGAGATGAAGTTTGGTAAACAGAAGAGCAGTGGAGCCAGAGCTGCTGCAGGATAAGCACAGTGGTGCTGCCGGTGTGAACTGTGAGGAGGGTCTCTTCACGGGCAGCGATGCTGCTCTGTTTGAGAGAGGCTGACCTTTACAGTCTCCCAGCAGACATGTTACTGTTGGCGTTTAGGCTTTCAGAAAACCAACTACTCTGTGATCTCACGAAAACGCACTACACTGCCACTGCATGTGAGTGTCTAATCATATCTGCAGTGCTATTGTATGCTTTGCTCTTTGTCAGCAATTATCTGGAATCAAAGTTTGTTTTGGTTAGAGACATATATAGATATAGAATGACTAGATTATTACAGGGTATTTACTTTGTAATTTCGCTTTTATACACATTCATATATTCGTGTCTATTGTGTTCAAGAGATTTTTATCTGAATTGCCCATTCATGTACGTGCCAACTCCAGATTCTACCACAGTGAAGTGCATTTGACCAAATAATATATTCTGAATTTTCATGTAATGTCCATTTTGTGTCTCTCATGGGATGAAGAAAACTTTCAAATAGTTCTGTTTGAACAAGTAACAGTAAATGTACTTGCTTCAGTCACGTGAACTTTTTCTTATGGTGGCCAAATTAATGACAGCCTTCTGCTGTGCCTCAATTGAAGATTAGCGAAAAAAATGTAATACGTTCAAACAAAACAAATTTATTTTGATTCATATGTAGGAAATTCATTTAAATCATGTGTAAGAATTATTATTATTTTTCTCATGTTCAGACACAATTACTGAGAACACTTTCCTTGAACCCTTCTAAATAACTTTGCCATAAACGTTATGTCACACTATACGCTGTGACGAGTTGTCGACAGATTTTGTTCATTAATATGACCGTGTCCCGTTCCCCCCCAAAAAACAGGCTTGATAATGCCAATAATGACATACAAACTACTCTGCATCTGATTCATGAAACTTTCGAGCAATGTACTTTACATATAATTCATATAAAGCACACCATTTTGGAAGGAAGCCAATAAAACGTCAGCTTTCAGCTGCTCGTAAACCCGTGGCTTTGCTCGCAGGAGGAGTTTGAGGTCTAACAGTGAATGCATTGATCCCCCATTGACAAATTTAGAATTTAGTCAGTGGAAAGAATAAAAGGTGAAATTAAAAAGTTTTTTAAGGCAGTAGAATGATGTGTCTGTGTAGAGTTTATCCTTCTAAAATTTTTATTGCAATGTATGAGATGCTTCTGCGCCAGCTGTGTAGTAGAATAAAACAAAAGCAGTGGAATAAATGGAAGATGAAATGGTTGCATCATTCTTTTATAAGAGAATGGCAAGTAAAATAAGAACATACACTTTTTTTTACTGGATTGTCATGTGCACAAATTAATAGAATTATTTTTATACTCATTATTACTATTATAGATATTGATTTTGTTTTGGTTAGTCATCCGCAAATCACTTTGTTTCAGGTTATTAAACTATCAAACTCTCATGCTCACATTTATACACACTCCCACTAGATGTGAGCTTGATCATACAGATACATCAAAGATTACACTGATGAATATCAAAGCTGTCTGAGTGCACTCATTATTCACTCAGATTTGACTGGTACAAGACTTTGATGAATTTGCTTACATGCGAATAGAGAATAATTTCTGTTTTCTAATGGCTGTTCTCTCATCAAACTGTACAGCATACAGTAAACCACAGATTCTCTGAGTCAGGAAAATGGTGGTGTGGTCATACAATGACATTGCACAAAAAAAATCAAATACAGATGTGAACAAAGGTTGCATTTATCTGTGAAGCCCTAGCATGTCAAATACACCTCCTTGGTCTTTTAAACTGGTTCCAAGCTTAATCTAACACACCTGATCCAACAAATCTTCATGAGCATCTGAAAATTCCATCTAAGTGGGTGACCTTAGTTTGAACCTAAACTCAGGAGCAGAGTAGATCTCTGAGCAGGTTAGAAACCTGTATCAGGATTATTTTTGTTTAGGTCATGTGATGAGCTATAAAGGTAAAACGGACTAACACTGTAATTAGACAATGATAATGATAGCCTTGAGACTCCAAAAGCAGGAAAATTAAAGACTGATTAGAGCGATCTTCAGGCAGGCTAGAAAAAGGATAATGCCATGACTCACGAATGACCAATGAAATCAAGCCTTTCATGCTGTTCTGATGAAATGCTTCTTCTTCTTTCGGCTGCTCCCTTTAGGGGTCGTCACAGCGGATCATCTGCCTCCATCTTGCCCTATCCACTGCCTCCTCTACTTTCACACCAACCATCTCCATGTCCACCTTCACTACATCCATAAACCTTCTCTGAGGTCTACCTCTTCTCCTTCTACCCGGCAGCTCCATCTGCCGATCATGTATCTGATTTCACTTTGTGCATAAGAAACTTTCTACCATTTGCATTCTTGTTGCTAGCTACTACCATTTCATTGCTGAATAATACAATAGTCATACTAAGAACTGCACTTCTATCTTCTATATTTTACTAATACTTACTATTTGCATAGTTTATTATTTCTGTATTTAATTTATTGACTTTTCTACAGCATTTTCCTCATGTCCGCTTCATTTTCATGTTATATAAAGCACTGTGTTCAGTGAGGAACTGTGTTCTGTCTCCATGGCTGTGGTGAGAAGGAATAACAAAATTTGACTTAAGAAACACTGAAATCATTGTGTGGGTAGGAGTGTCTCACCAGCACATTGACTGTGCAGCTCATGCGGTTCTCTTTGTTCTCATCATGCATGATGGTCCTGTAGTCCAGCAGACGCTCCAGGAGACGAACCACCAGACTCACAAAGTTCTCCCCGTTCTTCGCCAGGTACTTGTGCTTTCTGCAGTGCTCCAACAGGCTGACATACACATAAATACACACCCATACTCAACACAAGGGTCTACATGGTCATAGATGTACATTTATATACACATACATACACACAGACACACACTGGCAAGAAAAAGTATGTGAACCTTTTGGAATTTTATGGTTTTCTGCATTAATTCGTCATAAATTGTGATCTGATCCTCATCCAAGTCAAGCGTAGGTGTGGACTAGAGCTACGTTGACTGATAAAAATCACTCAAACTTTTTGAGTTTGCTATGCACAAGAAGGATACGCATATGTGAGTCAGGCCTCGCCAAAAAGAGCTTTCAGAGGATCTACGATCAAAAATTGTTGATTAACATAAAGCTGGAAAGGGTTACAAAGTGAGACAATTTGCGATTGTGGCTCCTCTGCCAAGAAGTGGGCGACCAGTCAAAATGACCCCAAGAGCACAACAGAGACTCATCAATGAGGTAAATAAACAACCCTGAGTGACAGTCAAAGATTTGAAGGTACAGGGTAACATCTGTGTTCATGAGTCTACAGTCCATAACAGCTTGAACAAGCAGGGTGTCTATTGCTGGACACCACGAAAGAAGCCGCTGCTTACTAAAAAGAACTTTGTTGCATGCCTGAAGTTTGTGAAAGAGCACACTGACACTCCACAACGGTACTGGCGAAATGTTTTGTGGACAGATGAAACTAAGATTGAACTATTTGGAAAGAACACGCAGCGCTACATCTGGTGTAAAAAAGGCACTGCACATCACCATAAAAATATCATCCCAACTGTACAGTATAGTGAAGGGAACATCCTGAATTGGGCCTGCTTTGCTGTATCAGGATCTGGCCAGGTTACAATCATTGAGGGGAAGATGAATTCACAAGTGTATGAAAAAATTCTACAGCATAACGTGAGTGTGTCTGTATGTCAGCTGAAACTGTGTAGAAGTAGGGTGATGCAACAGGACAATGACCCAAAACACTGGAGCCAGTCCACAGCAGAATGGCTTATGAAAAACAAACCCAGATCGCAACCCTATAGAAATGCTATGGACTGACTTGAAGAGAGCCATACACATGAGGCGTCCAAGGAACATTACAGAGTTAAAGCAGCTCTGCCAGGGAGATCGGGCTAAAATTCCTCCTGAACGATGTGCAGGTCTCCATAGCTACAGGAAGCGCCTGGTTGAGGTTATTGCTGGGGGGGATTATTGGGGGTGAGGGGGGGGGGGGGTCAACCAGCTATTAATTCCAAGGGTTCACTTACTTTTTCCACTACCACTTTGAATATTGAACACACTCATTCAACAAAGACATGAAAGATCATATTTTTTTCTTTGTGTTATTATTTTAGGCACATTATATTTGTCAATACACTTGACTTGCTTGAGGATCAGATCATATTTTATGACAAATGAATGCAGAAAACGTGTGTGTGATTTTTTTATATAAAAATAAAGTGTGAGTTTTATGTGTGTGTGTATATACACTGCTAAAAAAAATAAAGGGAACACTCAAATAACACATCCTAGATCTGAATGAATGAAATATTCTCATTGAATACTTTGTTCTCTACAAAGTTGAATGTGCTGACAACAAAATCACACAAAAATTATCAATGGAAATCAAATTTATTAACCAATGGAGGCCTGGATTTGGAGTCACACACAAAATTAAAGTGGAAAAACACACGACAGGCTGATCCAACTTTGATGTAATGTCCTTAAAACAAGTCAAAATGAGGCTCAGTATTGTGTGTGGCCTCCACATGCCTGTATGACCTCCCTACAACGCCTGGGCATGCTCCTGATGAGGTGGCGGATGGTCTCCTGAGGGATCTCCTCCCAGACCTGGACTGAAGCATCCGCCAACTCCTGGACAGTCTGTGGTGCAACGTGGCGTTGGTGGATGGAGACATGATGTCCCAGATGTGCTCAATCAGATTCAGGTCTGGGGAACGGGCGGGCCAGTCCATAGCTTCAATGCCTTCATCTTGCAGGAACTGCTGACACACTCCAGCCACATGAGGTCTAGCATTGTCCTGCATTAGGAGGAACCCAGGGCCAACCGCACCAGCATATGGTCTCACAAGGGGTCTGAGGATCTCATCTCGGTACCTAATGGCAGTCAGGCTACCTCTGGTGAGCACATGGAGGGCTGTGCGGCACTCCACAGAAATGCCACCCCACACCATTACTGACCCACTGCCAAACCGGTCATGCTGAAGGATGTTGCAGGCAGCAGATCGCTCTCCACGGCGTCTCCAGACTCTGTCACGTCTGTCACATGTGCTCAGTGTGAACCTGCTTTCATCTGTGAAGAGCACAGGGCGCCAGTGGTGAATTTGCCAATCCTGGTGTTCTCTGGCAAATGCCAAGTGTCCTGCCAAGTGACATCTGTGGACGTCGGGCCCTCATACCATCCTCATGGAGTCGGTTTCTAACCGTTTGTGCAGACACATGCACATTTGTGGCCTGCTGGAGGTCATTTTGCAGGGCTCTGGCAGTGCTCCTCCTGTTCCTCCTTGCACAAAGGTCGGAGGTAGCGGTCCTGCTGCTGGGTTGTTGCCCTCCTACGGCCTCCTCCACGTCTCCTGGTGTACTGGCCTGTCTCCTAGTAGCGTCTCCAGCCTCTGGACACTACGCTGACAGACACAGCAAACCTTCTTGCCACAGCTCGCATTGATGTGCCATCGTGGATGAGCTGCACTACCTGAGCCACTTGTGTGGGTTGTAGAGTCCGTCTCATGCTACCACGAGAGTGAAAGCACCACCAACATTCAAAAGTGACCAAAACATCAGCCAGAAAGCAGAAAAGCACTGAGAAGTGGTCTGTGGTCCCACCTGCAGAACCACTCCTTTATTGAGTGTGTCTTGCTAATTGCCAATAATTTCTACCTGTTGTCTGTTCCATTTGCACAACAGCTGTGAAATTGATTGTCAATCAGTGTTGCTTCCTAAGTTGACAGTTTGATTTCACAGAAGTTTGATTTACTTGGAGTTATATTGTGTTATTTAAGTGTTCCCTTTATTTTTTGAGCAGTGTATATATGTGTATGTGTGTGTGTGTGTATATATATATATATATATATATATATATATATATATATATATATATATGTAACACTTGATCAGAAGTTACTTTTATGGTCTTCATGGTGACTACTGAAGACTACTGACTGATCAAAATTCAGGACTGACATTGCTGTAGGAATATGAGAAATTCACAAAACTCAAAAAATTTTATATGGAACATCTCCGATTAGTCAGGATGCTCAAAGTACAGAGTTTAAAAAACTGTGTGACTGTTAGAGAGCTTACTTGTATATTGTAACTTTTTGCAAAGGCCAACATCACAAATATGATTAATAAATGACACTGTGTGGCCCTCACAGCCAGACAGACAAGCACACAGACAGGCAGAGATTCATTTGACAAGAAAAATTAAAAAAAAAAAAAATCTTGTGCACTAGGCTCAAAACTCATCTCCTGAGGTGTCACAGCATGTCTCTGACAGTATCACAATGAGTGTGATGTAGCAGCAGGGGGTCTTACATTTTCTGGAAGAGGATCTTGTACTGCTCGTCTCCCCTGCCTCCCTCGACCTCGTGATCCAGCTTCGTGATGATCTCATTTTCAAACTGCAATTAAACACAGCAGCTGTAAATAATCACTGTGCCTAATTTTTCATTTCATTAGCACTTGCCCCCCTCCTTCCTCCCTCTCTCCCACACCCATTCCGTCATGCTCTCTCTCTCTCTCTCTGTGGCTGAGCATAATCAGAGTTTATCAGCTCTGACTGAGGGCTCATCTTCATCTGCTCATCATCGAAAGCAATGAAATGCTCCATCAGGGAGAGATTGGACACGGAGACAGAGAGAGTGAGAGATGGAGGTATTGGGGGGGTTGGGGGGGGGGGGGTGTCGACTGCAGTACCAGCTGCAGGTTAATGCACAGCAGCTGCAGAGAAACAGTAGCAGCTCCAGTCTGGCCCTGCAGTGCAACAGTGGCTACCAGTCAGAGTGTTTCCACACAGGACTGCTGTAAGCTGAAGATTTAGCTTGCCTGCTGTAAAGAGAGGAAGTACCTAGCCCCTAAAGTGGGGTCAAGCTGAGCGAAGAGCGCTAAAGTCTCTCTCCGGGGGGGGAATAAACAAGGCAGCGCTTAAGGAGGACCAGGCAGACACACAGGTCTAAAGACAGCAGTCTGTGGGCTTCCTACCATCACAGTTATTACATACAGGGACTCAAGCCAGACTCAAAGCACCCAAGTTTGAATATCAACTTATTTAAATGATTATTTAAATGCATGCTCAATTAACAAATCTCATAACTAGGAATAGTACTTTGGAAAAAAATTGCAAAGCATCATGTTACTGTTTGTTTACTATTTTGGAAACATCAATCTTCGTCCTTCAAGTTAGCCCACATGAGCTAATTGCCCATAGTGGACTATTGCATAGAAATCATGAAGCATTTCTTATGTCTTTTAATGTAATGCTCAATACAATGTAAAAATTTGCTCCTCTGATCACACCTGTCTTGGGTGATTGATCATGATTGGACAGTGCTAAGTAGAAGTGAGAACAAGATGGAGAAGCAACGTGATTCGATCGCTCGAACCACCTTTGAAGGTTTTGATGGATATATACGATCACGTGACATTTGTAGTCTGAAGTGCATCATCACAACGGCGGCAATGTACAACAGAAACATGCACACAACAAGGACTCGTGACAAATTTTTGTCTAAAAACAAATGACATGAGAGTCTGATGTAGTAAATGTGCCTTCCTCTAGGCACAAAATCCAATCACAAGCGTCCATCTGAGACACATTCAGGAAACATGGAACTGCCAAGTGTACACAGCTATATACACTCACTGGGCACTTTATTAGGTACACCTTGCTACTAAAAGGTTGGACCCCCTTTTGCCTTCAGAACTGCCTTAATTCTTCATGGCATACTTTCAACAAGGTGTTGGAAACGTTCCTCAGAGATTTTGTTTATTTATTTGAGTTACTGTTGCCTTTCTATCATCTGGAACCAGTCTGCCCGTTCTCCTCTGACCTCTCACATCAACAAGGCATTTTCGTCCACACAACTGACCGCTCACTGGATATTTCCTCTTTTTGGAACCGTTCTCTGTAAACTCTAGAGATGGTTGTGCGTGAAAATCCCAGCAGATCAGCAGTTTCTGAAATACTCAGACCAGCCCGTCTGGCACCAACAACCACGCCACGTTCAAAGTCACTTAAATCCCCTTTCTTCCCCGTTCTGATGCTCGGTCTGCACTTCAGCAAGTTGTCTTAACCACCTCTACATGCCTAAATGCACTGAGCTGCGGTCATGTGATTGGCTGATTAGCTATGTGTTAACAAGCAATTGAACATGTACCTAATAAAGCGGCCAGTGAGTGTATCTCGATGTCCACTTGTGATCAGATCGCTAGACATATATATATATATATATATATATATATATATATATATATATGTATGTATGTATATATATATATATTAATACCAGGAATAAAGGGGATCCAATAACCTCATCATGTCCCAGAAAGTCAAAGTTTGGTATGCTGAAATCTTCATAAGCACAACAATAATAAACTGTCAATATCGATTAACAGACAGAAGTGCTACCTCAGATGTTTAAATGGGTTTAATACAGGCAGTTAACCCACTCTCTCCGTGCCAGAGCTAGATGGCTGTATGGCAAGAGAGCGAGAGGACTAAACATAGCGTGGGCTAAAGTACTGCAGCAGTATTCCTCCAGCTTCTCTAGTTATTAAGCCCATCAGAGCACATAATAGCAGAGGATAATGGATAAGCAGAGATACAGTCAAACCCCACTTTACACATTTTGCTACAAATATGAATTAACAGAATTATGGTGTTCATCACAAAAACACCTCGATCCTCCATCTGCTAGAAAATATTTGATGGGTGTCAAAGCATGTTTAACCATTATGGTGACCTATATTGAGCAGCATGAGAAATTCTACCAGATGTTATTCAACTGTACCTACAGCTGTACAATTAAATATTATGTAACCTGAGTGACCACGAGAAATCCCATGACCTCAAATGATCCAAAACCACAAGTTCGCAAATTTTAAAATGTTTTAACAAACTATTAATAAAGTTAAGAACTGCAGTTTTTTTAGTAGTTGTTATAGTAAAAGAAACTGGATAGACATTTATTATTTACTTACAGGCACTTATAAGTAAATAAGTTAGAAGTACAAGTACTTCTATGTTATACTTCTGCAGCAGGTATCAGAGTAAATCTTACCCTTTGGAAGCTGCGAGTAAAATGAAACTCGCACTGCATCATGTCGAAAAAGATGGGGATAGTAGCTTTGCGCAGCTCAATCTCTGGCACCAGGGTCATCTCCAGGATCGGCCCCACCATCTCTGGGATAAATTTGATTTTGTGTGGACCTGCAGTTAATTCAGAGGACACAGGCAAGAATTTTTAAAACAGAACTCACAACAACAAAAAAAAACTGTAAATACAGCATACAGGAGTATATGGCTTTCTTAACAATAAACAGCTTAAACAGAAACATTACAGAAACCACTTTTGTCTATGTATTTAGAGTTTGGGTTTTGAGACATCTTCTCAAGGATGCGGTCTCTGTTTCAATTCATTTTAAGCTACACAAAGCTGGTTTCTGGTTGCTCTGAATGTTTCCGTCTGATACTATGAGTATGCATGCTGTAACAGGGATACAGAATTCTAAATCTGTGCCGTCTTGTATCCAATGACGTTTTATGGATTCTCTAAGACTCTTGTGCGCTCTCTCCCACACACTGAATGTCTTTAAGTTTGTAAAACAAAACATCTTATCCAAACTTGTCAAAGGAATTCTTGGTGTTGTTTTCAGCATGCTGGGTGTATTTATATTCTCTACACCGTGAATATAAATACACTTGCATGCGCAGACTTAATTAGAAGTCACACAAAAAGAGCTATCTAGGGATGTAGAGGTATTAACGAGACATGAGGTTTTTTTTCCTATAGATGAACTGAAAATGGATAGGAAATAGAGAGCTCAGCATGTTCTCAGCTTTGTCTGTGGCTACTGATCATACCCCAATTAGCACCTACATTTATAAACCATTCAGTCACATGGGGAAAATAGTCTTGAAGCAAAACAGCTGATTCTGAGTCAAAGAATAAACCATGCAAGTTTGCGCAAGTTTGAAAGTTTTCTGAAATGAGAGCCAACGTTTATCAAGCTCCTCTGTGTAGCAGTGCTGATCGAGGATTTTGCCTTTTGTTTAAAAGAATACAATGATATTGATTGGAGTAGCTGAGCAAAGCTCAGCATTCTTGTCTGTGGCACTAACTAAATTTGGTCCCTATATTAAATAAAATAAAAAAATTAAAAAAAAGATTCTTGGCTTGAGATATTTTTTGTTTGAATACGCATGAACTTCAGAATATGGCAGCCTGTGTGCTTCCAAGTAAAAAATATCTTTATAGGCCTTTCAACATAATAATTCATATTAAAAACATATGTTTAGTAAATATTCATTGGCTCATTTTCTGTTAACAAACCTCCAGCGCACATATCGACTTAAAAATGACACAATGTTTTCTGAATTTGTACAAAATATTAGAAGCGTGTGTATTTATAACCCTAAAAAAGTATTAGGACACCATAGAACTGATGACGTTAGTTTTATAACTGCCACCAACAGCGTTGCTGCAAAGCCATTGGTGGCCATTAAAACTCTGAGATATGTATGGTAAAAAAGTAATTAGCTTTTTTGCAGCATTTTGGTTCAATTTCAGCCAATTCCTCTTGGCAAACCATCTTCAGTTCCCCAAGATCATGAGAGGTCCCCTCTGGGACTCACAATTTCAAAACCTTCCATAAATTTACATCAGGAGACTGGCTAGACCATGCAACCGACAACATTCTTAGAAACCAGCCTTGAGTAATTTTGGCTGTATGTTTAGGATGACTGTCTTAAAACATCCATCTTGTCCTCCTACTTGGCCAAGGAGAAATTATCCTCTATTATCTCCCAGTACATCGCTCAAGTCATGGTTCCTTCGTTTGTTGCGAAACAGTTCTGATTTGTCTAAATGCTCATGTGTCAATTTCAGATAAATAACTTTGTGCTTCTTTTCTTTCAAGCAGAGACGTTTGTATGGGGAGTAGAAACAGAGCTGACTGAGGTGAGGTTCACAGCTCATTGTTCTCTTTATAACTGTTGTCCCTGCAGCGTTCTGGTTGTCCTGTAGTTTTATCCTTTCGAATCTAATAATGTCACTGAGAATTTCAAGAAGCTCCTTCACTTTCATCATGATTACTATGTGTTGCATAAAATCTTCTGAACCAATGACAGGTGCAAATAGCAAAAAATTTAAAATGTATATAGCACTAATATGTAGAACCTAATTTATTTTTATTTTTAACCTCTATATTTATGCGTATTTTATTATATATGTTTTTATCCCTATTAATTTCATTTAATTTTTAAAAATTAATCCTTGTTTATTGTTAATGAATATTTTTTGGGGGTTAATATTTATAAACATAAATTCAAAAGAAGTGTGTAAATTTCAAGTGTATATGCACTGGATGTATGTTAAATAACTAAAGGGAAAGTCTAAATGCATGCCTGCCTTACTGTATATTTCTGGGTAAAGCATTTTGAGCCTTTGTAACTAAAATTAAAGCTGCATAAACAAAGGTTCATTATTGTTTTCTTGCCATATTTTCATTATGGAGTCTTCAGTATCATCTAAAAGTTGAGGAAACAACCATATAATAGCAATAACAGCAATCAAAAAATCTGTACAATTAATCAACTGAGATGAAATGTAAACTTCCAGTACATTTCGCTCAGAGACACTCACCCAGGTTGTACCACATGTCCCGGATCTCAAAGCCAATCTGCCGCCTCATGTCCTGATACCTGGAAGACACAGAGAAATGTTTCAGACAGCAAGTAGCATACTTCATTTCCAAGAGCCAGACCTCTTTCAGCCATGGAGTGAAGCATTTGAATTATTTCACGCTCTCAGAATATTGCACACTCTCCAAACTGAGGGCCTCAGGTGTGAGAACACAAATAAAAAAAAATATTTTGCAAAATGAATACCTGAATGAACACCAGATTAATACATAAAAAAAGAATTAGGGTACTTTTTTTCTTTTGCATCAAGGTTTTATCGCTTGCAAATAGCAAGAACAAAATTCATACATGTGTGTCTATCTTCATGCGTGTGCATATGTACAGGACAGGAGAAATAAAACCAGCCATGACCACGCATACTAGCTGTGGCATAATTTTTCCCTTAGTCCACAACATGGTCATCTGGGTGTTAAACCTTGAAGGAATGGAATAATGTCAGGTTTCCTCAAAGGCTGTCTCTCATTAGCTTAAAGACACTTAGCAGTGATTCAGCCCAGGGTGGGAGTTGGCTAGAGGTTTATTCTTTCTCCAGTGGCAAAAGATCTCACTGGTGACTGAAAATCAGAATTATGTCTTGGGAGAGAGAAAGAAGAGTAATGGAGCAGAGCCTTAACGTCTCTAATTCCCGAACTGGGACTATGTGGCCTAATCTTAGGCAATTAGAGTGAATAAGGAATGAAATTAGTTGGGTGACTTACAATGTTGAGGAGTGGTTTCCTCTATATTTGAACAATTGAACTGATTATGCCTACAGAAGCCACACAAACTCTTCTTTTGGACTTGCACCATCAACAGTAACAGTGGCACTGGACTAATTTCAAATTATAAACAAATCTGGCATTCCTTCTGTAGCTCATGCTTCTTCTCAGCAAGTGTGTACAAAAAAAAAAAATTCAGCTAATGAGGACACTTTAGTCTTTACAGTTAACGGAATACTAATTAAGATTTTCACAGGATTTGGACATATCTGCCACTGTAGAAAAGAACATAAGCTAAATTCAGTGAATGTATGAGTCTACATGGACCCGCTTTCCCGTCTGATTGGTGTTCAAGCTCCTGCTGTTTGCAACGTGCCCGACTGAGATGCATAAGGACATGCATTATAATTGGCCGAATTTGACAAGTGCTGCTCCCATAGGGAGAAAGTGGCTACAATACTGAGGCAACAGTAGCAGTGTAGACAAATGTCTGACTTCATACACTGATTAAAAATGCTTATTTAAAGAAATGTCCAAACATATATATATATATATATATATATATATATATATATATATATATATATATATATATATATATATATGTGTGTGTGTGTGTATGTGTATATACATATATATATATATATATATATATATATACACATACACACAAACACACACACACATACATATATATATATATATATATATATATATATATATATATATATATATATACACACACACACACACACACACACACACACACACACACACATATATATATATATATATATATATATATATATAGTTATTGGTTGATATAATCTGTTTGTTTTACACAGATTTTATGTAAATAAACATTTTCCTTTCTACAAGGAAGTGAACAAAAACGGCTGAATGAACAAGGAAATTAATGTTTGCTAATCCCTTGAAAACTAGAGATTCAGTATCTGAAAATAGAGGTTGAAAATATCAATTACTACTAAAGCTGTATCCCCAGGTAAAGAATAAAAATGTGTGTGTAAGGTTAAATAACCAATTCTGTCTCTCTTTTTCAGATTAGAGGGATTTCTTTCCAAAATCCCAGGTCACAGTGTCTCTCAGTCTGTCAAAGCCAGAGCAGAGAGACTAAAAACAGGCTGACCACCTGCTGTCACTGAAGGAGAGCAAGAAAAGAGGAGATGGAGCAGAGGATAAGGTGGGGAGGAGAGAAAGATAAAGTGTTTTCAGGAACACAAAAGCAGTTTTTCAATACAATGATGACTGTATTTTGAGCAAGTATGATCACAAACAAAACAAAGAGCTGCACATTGGACACAAATATTAATTTGAGCTACCTAAACATTGCTAGCCAACAGGAGCAGGCTTGTACCTGCTGAGCAGAGATGGATAACAATGTCCCTTAAATAGTCACTTTATGTGAGAATGGTAACCAAATGTACAGAACTTCATTTTTATGTTTGTTTCAATTAGGTTTTATTCAAAGAAGACTGACTATTTTTATCTGCTAATTCCTCATGAATGTTCACACAACGTAAATGTCCACATGAGTTTTCCAAAAGGTGTTTAAAAAGCACATAAAAGCTGCAGATTTTACTCCTAATTTTAAGCATCTTTCAGGTCTAAGGATGGGCACCACTTGTCTGAATAAACACAAAATACAGGCAAAACAAGGCGAACCTGGGCAGATCTAAAATGAGTTGAAATCTTTCTCCCAGTTCACAGACAGTGCCACAGCTGAACACCTGAAGCGCCAATGAAGGCTTCAGTAGGCAGGGTGTGAAGAATTGCGGTGGGAGTTTCTATGCAGCAGTGCAGAAATTCTCAAACTTTACAGTTGAGTGGGGTGTTCTGGTGGCGTGAGCAGACAATAGCAGGTGCGGCTCCAGTGCCTCTTCAGCTGCCGTGGTGAACATTTGCCCTGATACCATGAGCATGCACCTCAGACCTCAGAGAGGGAGGATTGAGCCAGTGAAACATGGCAAAGGTCAGAAGCCAAGGAAATTAAGAACCTGTCAAAGGCACAAGAAACGCAACCTATTTTTCTGTTAATTAATGCCTTATTTTCTATTGAATATTTATTCATATCCTTGTCTATCCTTGATAGACCTCATACATTTGTGGCAGACTTGGCAAACTAAAACTGGTTTTAGGACCTGCAGTATCAACGAGAAACAATTATTCAAGTTGTCATCTTTGCAAAAAAAAAAAGTGTTTCACGTGAATCTATCTTTGCTATCTGCATCACATAAGGTCGCAGGTGCATGATGAGCATCCACTGTGCTTCACAAAGCCTCTGGCAGTCAGTGGAAATGAAACGAACAGTTTCTGTGAAGTTGACATCCCAACAAAGTGATGATCTAAAGAAGAAAAAAATAGTTGCATACATCTGCATTGTGTTTGTCATGTGTTTGTTCATGCCATTAAATTGACTATACAAAATCCTCAAACACCATGCCAAATAAACTGAAACACATTATATTTACAGACTGTTTAAAATACAAGAGTTAAAAATATGAGACGGTTATACACTCACCGGCCACTTTATTAGGTACAATTCAATTCCTTGTTAACACAAATCAGCCAATCACATGGCCGTAACTCAATGCATTTAGGCATGTAGAGGTGGTCAAGACAACTTGATGAAGTGCAAACCGAGCATCAGAACGGGGAAGAAAGGGGATTTAAGTGACTTTGAACGTGGCATGGTTGTTGGTGCCAGACAGGCTGGTCTGAGCATTTCAGAACCTACTAGACTGGCCTGCCAGCAGTCCAGACCTCTCTCCCACTGAAAATGTGTGCCGCATTATGAAGCGCAAAATACGACAAAGGAGACCCCGGACTGCTGAGCTACTGAAGTTGTACATCAAGCGAGAATGGGAAAGAATTCCACCTACAAAGCTTCAACAATTAGTGTCCTCAGGAAAGGTGATGTAACACAGTGGTAAACATGCCCCTGTCCCAACTTCTTTGGAACGTGTTGCAAGCATCAAATTCAAAATGAGTGAATAGTTGCAAAAAACAATAAAGTTTATCAATTTGAACATTAAATATCTTGTCTTTGTAGTGTATTCAATTGAATATAGGTTGAAAAGGATTTGCAAATCATCATTGTTTTTATTTATGTTTTATACAACATCTCAACTTCATTGGAATTGGGGTTGTAAATAAAGTAAGAAATAAATAAATTGGGCTGTGAACGTAGCACTTAATATGTTTTAATTTTCGCAGTTCCTTCCGCCAAATTACAGTTCCTTAACAAGCAGCTTATTGCTACGTCAGAGTAACAAGCTCCGCCCACTCGCTGCACTCGAGGGCTTGTCAGAAGAGTGATACAGTGTTTGTGAAAAAGCTGTGATGTTATGGCAGAATAACAGCAACCAATCAGCTTGCATGGCCAGAACTAACTGTTGTATCAGTAATGATAGTCATTTGTATGCTAATGTACACAGACCTGCTCATCCAGATGAACTCTCCAGAGTGAAGAAGTTTAAAGCTCTGCTCCTGTTTTCATGTGAAGGTGCTGCTTCCTACGTAAGCATGCTTTAGGACACTCCATGTAACATGTCTGACAGTCTAATTCACCAACAGTCTAATTACTCAACTATGGAAATCATTCACTCGTTGCAGCCCTTATCGTGACCCTTATTAGCCCCACAGCGGGGAAATTTCACCTCTGCATTTAACCCATCCGGGAAGTGAAACGCCACATTCACACTAGTGAGCACACACACACACAAGGGGGCAGTAAGCACACTTGCCCGGAGCGGTGGGCAGCCCTATCCGCAGAGCCTGGGGAGCAGTTGGGGGTTAGGTGTCTTGCTCAAGGACACCTCTGTCATGTACTGTCAGCTCTGGGGATCGAACCGGCAACCTTCCGGTCACGAGGCTGGTTCCCTTACCTCCAGCCCATGACTGCCCCCATCACAGCACCTGGTATTCCCAGGCGGTCTCCCATCCAAGTACTAACCCGGACCGACCCTGCTTAGCTTCCGAGATCAGACGAGATTGGGCGTTCTCAGAGTGGTATGGCTGTAAGCAATATTCAAGATCTGATCACATGACTCAACTTCAGAGGTGTGAATTTCAGGTTTGAATTACATTTCTGCGAATTCTCATCGGTATAGATATAGATCACACGATTTGTGCAAGAAACTGCCTGAAGCGAGAGAAAGACAGAGTTTAAAAGACAGAAAGGCAGAAAAAAAATCTTGGATGAGATAAATTTATTATTTTTCCAGAGATTTCTAAACCAACTTGCCTACGCAATGAAAGACTGCTTAGCTCTTGTAAAGGCCTTTTAAATCCAAATTACTACAGTTACATAAAAACAGGGAATCAGCAGCTAAATAACAACAAAATAAATAAATAAGGGGCAGGTAGTGTATATTTTGAGATCAAGTGTACACGACAGGACTCCTCTGTTTCTCTTCACTCATCTAAAGCTGTTCCACCTTCAATACGCCATTTCTGCAGAGGTGACCTGCCTCAAGCTTCAAGCACTCTCTTGTTAATATCCGCTCATCGCCACACTGTCACGTCCTGACATTTTAAAGGACCTGAGGCACTCTCCTGAATTTTCATCCACCATTGATTGTTTTGCCAATAAGCTCTCAAAGAGGCATAATTTATGATGACAAGGACGACCAAAATTAAGGCCTTATTAACACAAAAGGAGACAGAGCCCTCATGCTTTGAGAAGGGGAATGTGGCACGGTTACATGTGCTTGCAACAACTGGAGATTTTATAACAATTAGGAGTCAAAAAATAGAAAAATCCTGTCACTAAGCTTAAGATTTATTAGCTTTCTATATACTAAGATTTTTTTCTTTATGAATGCAATGATTTCAGAGGTCATTTCTGAAAAGTTATAGTAATGACTACACTGCACATAAGTGGAACCATGGGAGGTGGGAAGCGGTGTTTGTGTACTGAGCGAAGGTCAGGCAAGGTGTGTGAAGTTGTGTGAGTACCAAAGGAGGCAACACTACAACCTTCTGAAATTTGTAAACAATAAACATCACCACCACGGCTAATTCACGTTTACCTGTGGGGTGCATGGAAAACATTCATGTGCATAAACGTACAAACAGCAGGTTAGCATGTGTTAAAGCCCCAATCAGGAACAGTACTACAACTTTCCCAGGCAATTATGTGGTTTATTATGTTGGGGGACCAACACTAAAGAATTCAGGTGTCAGCAAAAATGAAGACTGTTATAATACATTTCCCTTCCAGACTGTGACATATATTCAAGTGATGAAAGCCAGGCTAGCAAAGCATTGTTCTCTCAGTAAGTGGGAGATTAAACATGTCATTATTAGTTAATATTATGGTTATAATCAAAATTCAGAATATGTTTTAGAAGCAGGCAAAAGTCATTCAATTTTGATGGGAGATAACAGGAAATCTAAAATAGATTAACATATCGCTGCTTTACACTGTCTGCACATTTCATGATGAACAGCCTAATGGAAACAGCCCAAAATTACTTTGGGGGGGCAGCAAAATATAAAAAAAATATATGATGAATCGTTAATATGACCAGGCACTTTAACTACAAAGGCAAAAAGGTCCACTCTGATTTCAGATTGACTTTTAATGAATAGAAGATTCTGATAACAAATTTTGACAACGCCTGAAGAGATGGAAATATTTTTTAGATAAACACAACTAACAAGGACAGTTTCAGATGCTATGTGCTGCTCCTCTCTCCTCTAAGAATAAGTTCAAAAGACAAGGGGAAGAGGGATAGCAAGCAGTCAGGAACTGCACACAAGCCTGCTAAACAGACACTTTTCTGATGAAAGCCAAAACAAATCAACAGCTTGGTGTGTGTAAATTAGGGTTTGTTCGAGGGTCGTTCAGAGGTTGAAATGCTGCCGTCAAGTAAACAAATTATAATTCATTAGCTGTAGACCGTCAGTTTGTGTGTGTGTGTCTGTGTGAATAAGAGGCACTAAACTTTAATTAAGGTTAACTGCATCACACCTACATCACAGTCTTACTGAAATCCTGTCCTTGCAATCTGTGTTGGACTGTGCAGCGCAAGAAGCTCAATCTAAAGAGAAGGAGAAGGAGGAAGAGAGGGAAGGAGAGAGGGAGAGGATAGAGATGACATTGGAGAGATGGAGAGAAAGCAGGAGAGAGCCAGGGAGAGCGAGAGAGAGAGAGAGAGAGAGAGAGAGAGAGAGCAAGAGAGAGAGAGAGAGAGAGAGAGAGAGAGAGAGAGAGAGAGAGAGAGAGCAAGAGAGAGAGAGCAAGAGAGAGAGAGAGAGAGAGAGAGAGAGAGAGAGAGAGAGAGAGCGCGAGTGCGAGAGAGAGAGCTGCACAGGGGGGACAATTTCCTTCATATAGTCTACTGTAATTGCTGTAGAGGATGAAAGCAGAGATCACTCCTATAGAAAGCCACACTGATGTACAGAGGGAGAGAGAAAGCACACCAGAGCAGAGAGACAGCAGCATAGCAGGCTCAAGTCGACTGATGACACTATCAGGAATTGCCCAGTGATTCTACCCATCATGATGGCAAGTTGGAATATAAAAATGTCAGAAAATGTATCCACAGTTTTAAAAAATAAATAAATAAAAACAAAGGTAAATAATAATTGTGTTATAACTTGTGTTCTTATATATTGTAGTCCTACTCTTATATCAGCTCTAATATAGTGTGTCTTCAAAACATTCTATAGTAGCAAAAGGTATTCTTTTTTCGCACCAGCTAAACAGATAAAGCCTTGCACTAGCCTCGAAAAATGAATGTGAGCTTTAATAAATTTCAGAAACAAAGTTGTAATTACATCGGAATTAAATGCAAAGGACTATTTCATAAAGCCACTAGTTTAATAACAATAATACGCTACAAGGACAGTAGCCTGCAGGCTAACTTATAGTAATGTTAATACTAACAGTACACTCTGGCCGGAAATGTGTGATTTATTAAACAAATAACCTCCAAGACCTACCAACCACAGGGAAAAGGAAGAAAATAGGAGTTTCTGACAAAGAAAACAGACATGTTTATTTTCTCCAGCTTATGCAGGCAACTCTGTAGTGTACTTGCGATGATGAAGTGGGTTATTGGAGAAAGACGCCAGGAATATCAACAGAAAGCCTCCTCAGCCTGTAGGTTAGGGGATACTTGCTAGTTCAGCTACATATGCCCAAACATCAGAATTTAAAATATATCAGACTATGAAATGGGTCCTTTATATGCCACATTCTGCGTTATACAGGTGCTGAAACATCTCTTCCACAAAGTACTGGAGGGAAAAATTGCATACACGCAGCTACAGAGTACAGTGATTCACTGTAGGGTTTCCCCTGTGTCTAAGGGTGTATATGATGTATTATTGAGAAGAGCAGAGGTTCTGAGAGTTGCCTGCTGGCGTTACAAACACAAGCTCAATACTCACTTGTGAAAGATCTTTGCTCGTTTGTCACTTGAGAAGTTCTCCAGCTGCAAAGACTCCTGGGTAAGGAAGGCCACAGCCAGGTGGAAGTAGTTATTCCAGAGCTGAAGTAGGGAGAAAAAGTAAATCATCGTTTACGTATCAAAGGATAAAGCATGCTCTGATTAATAGTTCACCCCGCAGCAATCCGTAAACAATGAAAAAAGTAACACCACTGACCCGGCAAAATCTGTTGCACCACAATCCAACACAGGTCCAGCTCTTGGATTACAGGCGCCCCCGGCAAAGTATTTGTTCTTGTTGTAACTTTAATACGTGTTAATATTAACAGTCAGTGGCAGAACTCATCTGAGCTGAATGCTAACTAACTAACGAGCGCGCCATGGTTAGTCGAGTTAATTTGTGGTTTGTTGACGTAGCACAACCTTTAAATGAGCATATTTTCAGACAATGTAGTGCATTTACAGCTAATGGGGCCAACATTTTTATCCAGGGGCTTTATTACAATTACACAAACGTTCTATTTTAAGCTCTAAGATAAGATCTGACAAGTTCCCTATGACATGTTTAGTCTATGTGTTCTTGATTATTTCTTGTGCCATTTCTCCTAATACACAGCAACATATTTCCTTCCATTTTCAGCTGGTCACATCACTATTCATCACTGCGTTAACACATTACTTGATTGGCTAGTCAAAGTGTTACACAGCTCATTCTCTCCAACACTACTCTGCACTCGTCTACGAGGAGCAGAGAGGAAATGATTTCACGACTGCCTGGCCAGCAACTGGGTACACTTAAACAGCATTACTTTTTTCAGTATATAATCTCAAATGTATTACAGAAGATATGCATTTTTGATAGGAGGAGTAGCAAAATGCTGTGATTCTGCAAATGACTGAAATGATTTGGCCATCAAGTCCAGGGTCTGGTCGCGTCACCATATGATTGTATTTACATAAAGGTCTGAATGTACTTTGGGTTAATATTTTCCCTAGACATTGTATCTAATGGGAAGAGAGAAAATAGTAAAGAAATTAAAAAGGGGTTGCCCCTTAGAAGGATGGGTGATTGGCCTTGGTTATTGCCTAGTTTGCCTAAGATGGCTGTGATCAGACTTTGTAACAAAATCTATAAAATTATAACCTTAGTTGCAAATCAGTTTTTACACCATGTAGAGTTCTATTTGATTACTTAATTTGCTGAAAAACTGAAAATTAAGTCCAAGAACTGGCATTAAATTTAGGCTCTTTTAATGAGCATGCCAACATTACATAAATCCATGCCCTTATAATCTTCCAAGTATTCTAATGGAGCTCATAATTCAACTTACAATTTGTTAAAACAGCAAATGGAAAGCTAATTTAAAGTGAACATCAATGGCAGAGTCTGTTTACTATCACCTTTTCTAAGGATGTTTTTTTCCTTCCCCTCTCTTCAGAGTGCAACATTCATGACCTTGATGGAAGCTTACAGATCCTTTGGTCTGAATTATTCTCCACGCAAGATAAGAGTGCATTATCCAATGGTTAAGCCAGTACATAACGCAAACAGAACCAGACAGCGACGAGAGAATCTCTTTAAAATATTCAAACAGTACTCTTTAAAATTGCAGGCTATGAGAATGTTGTTGAGGGTTCCCCTCCTCACCTGCCCTTTGGTATCTCGCCTTCTCCCCCATACCCACACACACACCCACACACACACACAAGCTGTGATGGGCTTGTAGGAGGAGGACTATCATGCCTGCAAACTTTTCTTTTCATGAACTTTTTTTGTTGCTTCATTTTTCCTACAGTAAGCGAAAGGCATTAGTGAAAGAAGCTTACTTTAAAGGCTCAATCAGGACCTGCTGAAAGAGGGCCAAGGATCAGCTCTGATTTACTAACAGGAAAGCATGGGAAATGTTCATGTTGACACAGTACAACACACTGGTCTGAAAACTGCAGCAACATCCCATTGGGGTTTGCAATCTGCAAATTATTTTACTTAATTGTTAAAATATGAATGAAGAATGTACACATGTAAATAATGTGGAGTAAAGATACCATTATTGCATTGTGATGTCTGTCTCTCTCTCCCGCATAACTCATTTATTTGAGATTAACACTCACCTGAAGCTCAAAGCTTGTCTGGTCCAGGAACTTCTTGTTCAGCACAGCGGCATATTGATTGATGGCTCGCAGGAAGACTCTGAAAGATAAGAACAAAACTCTTTAGTATTTGCTGGCCAATGTGACAGAAAACCACAAGCTTAAGATCTTTGCTACAGGTGATAAGACTTTCCTCACTGGCACATGGTCATAATCCATCTAGCAGAGCTCAAAAACACTGTTTTAAGTTTCTCTGTAATTACAGAGCCTGTCTGCTACCTGGAATGAAGGTAATAAACAGCATATTAAACACATGACGCTGTTAGCATCACTCAGAAGGCCACAGTCTCTCCTAACTTGAAACAAGAGAAGACACACAGACAATACACTTAGTAGGAAAACATTACATTTGGAGTAGTTGTGATTGTTCTGTCAATTTAGGCTGAATAAGCCCACAGGTAAGGACCAAAAACCCTACATAAAATGGCACTTGCATTAAGATGTCACTGCATCACAGGGGGGTAAAATCTTCAGTTTTCAGTATTTAGACTGCCCCTGCCTTAAAAAAGATTTCCGTCATTTCTTTAAAAGAAATTCTCTGCTTCTTACAACCCAGGTAATCCCAAATACATTCAGACTTGTTAAGGTCTAGGCTCTGGGTTTGTCCAATGACTGCAGCAGTTTCTGTTAGGTTTGTATTTTTTTTCTTCTTTATATATTTTCTTTTCTTAACAATGGCTTCTTGACAGCTACACATCCTTTCAGACCAAAGTGTTGAGTTGTCTTCTCACAAGATGGACAGAAACACTTGTGGATTTTTTTCAGAACTGAAGCAAGAGTGGAGCTTGATTTTCGCCTCTCTGTCAAAGATGAACATGTTATGTATAGCTTTTCTGCTAGTGACAGCTTTGGTGGTACATCACATCTTGCATCACTCTTCATAAAGATTTTCTGAAAAACGAATAACGTATTTGGCCATTAGAAATGAAAGGAAGTGTGTTCTGTAACTTTTGCACAGTGCATCCATCCATCCATCCATCCATCCATCCATCCATCCATCCATCCATCCATCCATCCATCTATCTAATGTCTAGACATACCAAATTCACTCCTTTCTTTATCCTCAAAAGGTGAAGGTCTTAATGTCACTTAATGCAGTACTATTCTATGTCTTGATGTTACTATTTAATGCTATAAATGTTACATTTTGTGAACCTGGGCCTGTGACCTTAGATTTCGGGTCAAAGTACTTTATTATGTACACTGTCATGTTAGAATGACTGTGCCCAATCAGTTCAAGACAAGTATTAGAATGACATTTCTTGCCCAGACTATCTCTTCTGAGCCAGCAGTGAAGGAACAGCATTATTAAACACTTTTTTTTCCAGGGCAATTTGAAAAGAGAGTTCTGCTACTTTAACACGGAGCAAAAAAGTCACAAGGGCATCTGAATGAGATGTTCTATTTTCCCAGCATGAAGGCATGAGTAGCTAATATCTGTAGCATTGGCCATAATAAATCCCCTTCATGTATGAGCACAAAACCTAAATCTGGCATTTCATTAGCGTTAGTCTTGACTGGAGCTCGCAGAATGAAAAAATGGAAGTTAGCTTTAAAGGATTTGAGGATGTAAACAAATCAGAAAAGCTCTAAATCAGCCTCTAATCTTAAGAGGGCTGGTGTGACAGGGGCGGGATGAATACGAAATTGCCAAAGATAAACAGGGCAGCTCACTGACGTTGAGAAAAGAGCTAAGGTATTTACAGTGCCAAGAAAACTCAATCTCTTGTCTAGGGCTTATATTTACTGATGTATTGGCCAAATCTTGTCATAACATCAGCGAATTAGCAAATTAGTAGTGAGTTAATGTTTTAGTAATGAGAAGCAAGCAAAAAAAAAAAAAAATATATAAAAAAAAATTCACATTTCAATATTATCTGGATACTACTGCATGACTGAGGTTTGGGTTTCTTGCTTGAAGCTTTTCTTTTAGTGCCAAAAAGTAACCAAGTTATAAAAAATTTACAGCAACAAAACCATC
Source organism: Pygocentrus nattereri (assembly GCF_015220715.1). Taxonomy (NCBI): domain Eukaryota; kingdom Metazoa; phylum Chordata; class Actinopteri; order Characiformes; family Serrasalmidae; genus Pygocentrus; species Pygocentrus nattereri. Next base: position 33,747,262 of record NC_051223.1, read on the forward strand.
TCCACTGGTACCAAGTGTTGCACCAACACCAGTACTTCTGACGCATGCATGCACGTCAGCAGCTAGCTGGGCCTCTGCGTCCACTAGCACCACCTGCGGTGCTCCTCCTTCAGTCAGTTGTATCACTTACCACAAGAAAAAACACTGAAATTCGCTGATACTGACAGCGTGAACGTGATATTTACTGAACTGTGCTCAGAGATGCAGCACGAGTGAACAAGATGCACGTTTGAGACAAATGACTTTAGAAATTTGAATGTTAAAACACATTCAGCTCTGCTTTTGAGCCAAAGAAGCTGTTGTGTGATGATGGTCTATGATGGTTTTCCACTGTTTTGCACAATATATAGTATACTACTACTATTATATACTATAATACTATATATTACTTCAGTAGTTAAACACGGTTGTAATTACTAATTATATAACTGTAAATACTAAATATATTCTTAAACATCAAATAAATATAATCCAAAAAGTAAATGCCATCTAGCCAAGCTGAGTGTGTTTTATTTGTGACGAAGAGCAAAGATTTAAAATTATTTTTAAAATGTATGTGTAAATACCAGGACTTCTGTGTGAGTTAGGATAGTTTGGGTCAGTAGGATTTTTCGATCTCCTGAAGCTGGTGCTCTCAGCTTAACGTACAAAACTTTGAGTGTGATGGGTCATAGATAAACATATAAATTAATAAACAGTGGAAATAATTACAAAACCTAAAATGGTTTGACTGAAATCACTGAGTGGCAGTGGCACAATGATACCGTGGGCTGAGCTCTTTAGCAGCTGCCTCCTACCAGTGAAGGTGATTGAAGCCGTGATTGGTATAAAGGACGGATTGATTTCTTCAGGGAAAGTTCAAGTGAAACGTGATAGAGGGAGAAAAGAGCAGGCTGGAGTAGATCAGCAGGCATACAGGGTTGTGCTGTCAAGCACTTCAGAAATATCTGAAGTCAAAAATAAAGTTTAATCTAACTTGATGGAAAGCTGCCCGAACTGCAGACTTGTGTCCTATTTGTGATCAGTTAACTTTAGTTAACTTGATATCCCTTGTTGGAATGCATAAATCCATAGCAAAAATTCTAAATGTTAGGATTTAAATAAGAAGGAAGAGGGTTCATGAGGTCAACAAAAGCAGAGCTACAGGTGGGACAAGACATCATGAAATCAGCATGATCAATGATGAAGTCCATATTCTCACAGAAGAAATGACAGATGAACAGGCAGGATTGAGAGGTGCTTTCAGAAGGACAAAAACCAGGAGGTCCTTATTTCTATAGCAGTCCTTCCCTTGAGCGGTGGAGAGCGGAGAAAGGCTTTTTTGAGCCGGATGACAGCGCAGTTGTTTTCTAGTCTAGTGAACTTCATGGGTCCTTTCTGGCCGCATTCTTACTGAATGTCACAGACTGTCATTTCTAATCAGCTTTTCCTGTAGGATAAGCACATGGCACCTGGCCCTCCCTACCTCCATCAGTTCAATCAGCATCTAGACACAGCTTTGGCATGAGGGTATGAGCACACCGTTCACATGTGCACAGATAAAATACACAAAAATACACACGCACAATCACAGATAAACACAGAGGTACATTTACAGACACTTGCCGATAAATACAAGTTGTTAAAAAGTGCATCGCACATCAAATGCAGCGATTTTGCAATGTTAGTCAATAATTTTGCTCAATAAAGTGTGGGCTCAATTTTGGCTAAATTAAAATGCTGTTTACAAATATAAAATTAAAAACAGACATGTAAAAAAAAAAAAAGCTTCCTGTATTGTTTTTTTAACAATATTGATTTATATTCCACTACAAAGAGTTCCTCCAGTCACATTTGTTTATTCTGTGAATTTTTACATATAATTGTGAATCATCACAATAATCAAAAACTTACAGCGATAAAATTTTAATTATCACGCCTTTTATTGTTTTCTAGAGAACTATAAAATCACTGTGAGGTCAGAGCTTCATCCCCTTAATACACACCATAACCACAATGTTTCAGCCTCTAATTACCCATGCAAGGCACAAACTCAAAACAGCACTCAAACTGATAAATGTGTTCCACCGTCTCCCACTGCACAGCCTCTCTCTATGATAAACTACTCTCATTGCCTTGACGCACTGACCGGCTATGGAACTGTGAGCTGTCACAACAGGGCGGTCCGATGGATAAGACGAGTCTATTCCTACTACGCCATCGCCGGTCAATAAAAGTTCATCGGGTCAGATGAATCTCCCTTCTAATGATCCCTCCATCTCCATTCCCTTCTCTTCCCGGACGCCACAGTCATGTTTAATCAATGGATGAATGCACATCTCTCTCTCTGAGCCAAGTGCATACAGTAGCAATACTCTGATCCTGGGCATCCATCTCTGTGGTGCTGCAGTGCAAAAGCTAGACAAAAGCTAAACAAACTAGATTAAAGCTAAAAGTGCCAGACAAAAGCTAAACAAGTCCAAAATACAGCCACTGAATTACCACTTTGTGCACCTTCATAGGTCTTGTACTTGTTTCAGTGGGTTAGAGCTGTTTTGGTATAATGGGAAGGACCAACAGCATATTAGACCAATGTGGTCACAAGGTTTTGGGTCATTTACATGGGTACATGTACAAAGTATGTCCTACAAATGTCTTCCAATGTCTACTAAATTCACTAAATACCCGATTCCATTTCACTGTAAACTGGGCAGTCTTAATTTTGGTTAATGCTAGGGTAAGGAACCAATCAAAGGGCTGATGTACGTTGTCCTGCCTATACGCCTTCAACAAACTGTCCATCTGCTCAAGTCGGAAAAACCTTTTGAGAAAAAAATCTTGCACTGTCAAATGATGTGTGATCATTACAAAATCA